>NC_045428.1:12512973-12814140 GCF_902635505.1 Sarcophilus harrisii | reverse complement strand
CTCGGTGATACTCATGATAGAAAGTAAAGCTCTAGGATTAATGTATCCCCCATCCTTCTCCTTTTGTTTAACATTACATTTTCAAAAAGGTCAAATATGATGGAAACACTAAAAATAAAACACTGGAAATACCCCAATTCTACATATTTTCACAAGAAAATATTTGGTTCACTTATTGGCAATAAGTTATTCTTTTGAAATAATTAACTACAGAATAAAAGAGACAATAAGCACATTGACAGGACTTCTCTCCAGGAAATGGATCTGGATTCAATCTGCTGGAATTGCCTTCAATCCACCAAGTGGATTTGTGATCTCATCAGTATAGATGCTCTAGTCAATGATGCAGATCATAAGATATCCGCTTTTATTCACCTTGTGAAACTTCAATTCATTTCTTCCCATAATATGACTGTGAAGCTCTGGTTTCTTCTATCTCTTAATATTGGGAGGAAACCAGTGTAGAATGTAGGTTTTGCATTAATCTCATGAGTTTCCAATCTGTCTTTTTTTCTCATGTATTTTTTAAAATAATAGTTGATTTCTTAAGGCACTAATAAGCCATAGATATTCTCTATGTGCCTCTGTTTTTATCTTTTTCTCTTTTTTTCTTTCTGTCTCTGCCTTTCTCTTTCTGTCTCTCTGTCTCTGTGTGTCTCTGTCTCTTTCTGTGTCTCTGTCTCTTTCTCTGCCTCTATCTCTGTATATGTCTCTCTCTCTCTGTGTTTTTGTCTCTGACTCTGTCTTTTTGTCTCTGTCTCGCTGTGTCTGTGTCTGTCTGTCTTTCTCTCAAAGTCACCCATTGCATCCCAGGTCATCAATAGCCATCTTGATTTTTTTTGTCACTGGACTTTAATGATTTTGGAAGGGAGAGTGAGACTAATGACTGTACAACTTGACCTTACTTAAATCCAATTCACACCTATGTCAAGATATCATTTGTGAGGTCACTAGTTCTCTTTGAAAAGGAAGGATCAACTGCAAAGATGGAAAAAACCATTTTGGATTAACTATATATGAACATAGAAACTTCAGGAAAATAAACATATAATATCAGAGAACTGAACTGCTTGAAGATGTCCCTCAGTTTGCCCACTTTCAGACCAGCCCCTTTGCTAGGATCAATCAGTCAGCGCAAATAAATGGAATGCCTTGTATTTCCAGCTCTGGTTCTGACAGCTGCTATTCTACTCCCAGAGACCATTTCCTCACTTAGGGAAGAAATCAGACAGTGTAAGGAATCAAGTACATGGGCTCTGGCAGAAGTCTAAGAGATACTGATTCCCTCTCTTGTCCTTCTGGACAAGAAACCTTGTCCAAGATTTCTCCTTCTACCCTTAAGTCCCCATTCCATTTCCTGACTGACATTAATCAAGGTCTTCATTGACTGAAGAAGAATATGGCAGGGCATAGATAGAGCATGGATTCGGACCAAGGTAAACTTTGTCTACTATGACATCTACCTGCCTCTTTGAATCTTGCTTCAGACAGAATTCTGAGCCTGGATAAGACACTGAATCTTTCTTAGCCTCAGGCTCCTCATTTATTAAATAGGGCTTATAAAAGTTCCTCCCTTACAAGGTTCTTGTGATCAAATAAAATCACACACAGAAAATGGTTTGCAAACCTTAAAGTATTATGCAAATGCTCATTAATACATAGTCATTTTTTTTTACTCCAACCCTAAATGCCCCTAAATCCATTTTAGTTACCAGTTTTGGCTGTTATCAAAACTTTCCGCCCAGTGATTGTCCAGACCTGGTGTTCTGAACTTTGCAGAAGCTGGGCATGCATAACTTAATAACCCCCTGGGAAAATTTGCTTTGGTTTATGTAACCATATGCTTTTACCTTTCAAGAGTAATATTTTCCTCAGTGAATTTTTGCCTACCCCCACTGTGGATTTCAATCTCTTTGTAACATGGCCTATGGTCTTCAAGAATTGATGCATCCAAAATACATCCTTGGACAGTGGCCAACCTAATGATGAAGTTCTTTCCATTTAGGAAGTCTGGCCCTTGGATGACAGACACACAATGTTCCTATTGAATCCTTTCCAATTTGGTGGGAGCTGCCAAAACAGAGACTTATGGCACAATCTTAGAAAACTCAGAGTCACTGTTGAGCCTCTGTTCCATGAAGTTTTCTGGTATCAGAAGTGAACTTAATTGGAAGGTCTAAATATGTGTTTTGAAATGTGCAAATGGGAATAATAGATGCCTTTTTTGCATCTGTATTCAATAAAATTTCATAATTACATATTAAGAAGCCACTATGTGTCAACCATTGGACTGGGTTTTAGGAGTGTAAGACAAAAATCAAATAGCCTCCACCCTTTAGAAACTCCTATTTGAAGGATAAATTCATTTTAAGGGTCAAGAAGAAAAAAGGGGAGCAATGGAAATTAAAACAAATCATGGGACTTAAGGTCACTAAGGCAACAAATCTATGGACAAAGATAAGTCTAAGATAGGAGAATCTTGCATTCATTCAATTAAAAAAAACTTATTAAGCACTCAGTATATTATCAAATTAAATAATATTTGTAAAAAGTGCTTTATACATTACCTGACACATGGTAGATGTGATATAAATCCCTGTTCTTTTCCCCTTCCCTATTAGTTTCGGGCAAAATGCTAGCTTGCTGTTGTCTATCTTTCCTTTTCAAAGAAGACCAATGACATCATAAGTGATTGTCCTAATTTGTGTATTAATTGGATTTAAGTAAAATCAAGTCATACAAAGTCATTAGCTTTGCTTTCCCTTCCAGAATCAGTGAAGTATGGTGGCAAGACAAAAATCAAGATGGTGAATATTGGTCTGGGATGCAGCGAGTGAGCTTGTCTGACCAAACTTTAAGAACTCCACATTTTCTGCTTTGGTCTCTTATGTGGCCATTGAAACAAGTCATCCTTATCGGCCTATTCCACCAGGAGAACTTTTTATATGTTTTGGGTAGACATCCTCCTAACTCACCCATATGTTTGAGTTCTGTTGGTTACCCTCATCCTGGTTCAATTTGTCTGCTGAGATGGGACATGACTTCTGTGTATGCTTCTTAGAACCTCCAGTGAGAGTTGGGTGCCAGATGGACCTCAAAGGTAGATGTCCAGCCTTGAAAATGGCTTGACAAGCCCTCACACAAAAGTCACAAGTTCTCCCTGAGCATCCCATACATCCCACTGTGCTAGGTAATATGGATACAGAGACAAAAACAAAACCAGTACCTGTCCTCAAAGAGCTTAGTTAGATAAGACATTGTATGTGTATATGTATACAAACATACACATACATTCACACATATACAACATATGAACATAATCTAGTTACCTAAAGAAAGTCTGGGGTATTTTATGTCTTGTTGCTTTGATACAACTAGAGCATGATGGATAGAATAATGTTGCAAGGCTACCTACTGGCATGAATTTGTGAGACTTTCTCCATTCTTTCTTCTAGAGTAGAAAATCTTGACCTTGTATGCTTGATTTTTTTAAAAATGTGATTACTGTTCTTGATTTATTGAAATTTATTTTTTAAATGTGATAATTATATTTCAATGTAATTGATTTTCTTTATAACTCAATATATTTTATCTTCTGCATTTAAAAAACCTTATTCTAAGAAGATGTCGTTTACTTCACCAGACTGTCAAAGACATTTAAGATACAACAGAGGTGAAAAACTTTTGGTCTGGAGAGAATCCAAATAGCACAAGACTTCCTTGGGAAACAGTCCCAGAGCTTGTGTTCCACTTCTATCCCTCATGCTGGCAGGCAATTTGTGTCATTGTACTTTCTGCTAATGCATAAGCACACCAAAGAAAGATCATGTAAAATATTTAAACCTATAAAATACCCTGTGCTTAGTTGGAGACCTCAGGTTGATATAAACTTGGTGAAAAGTAATCTTGAAAAGGAGGCACTAGCAGCTGGGGATATTAGGAAAAGTGTCATGGAAAAGATGATGTTTGAACTGAATCTTGGAGGAAACTAAGGACTCTGGGAATCAGAGATGAGGAGAAAGTATATTCCAGAGAAGGAAGGATGGCTGATGTAAAGTTACAGAGGCAGAAGATAGGATGTCATCTGAATGGAACACTAAGTTTAATTGTACTTAAGTATACTGGGACTGGGACAGTGAACAGTAAGGCTTGAATGGTATTTTGGAACCTAGTTGTAAAGGGCTATAAGAGATGGACAAGTTTATATCTGATCCTGGAGATATTAGGGAGTGTTTTGAACAGGGAAATAACATAATCAGATTTTTACTTTAGAAACATGTTTAATTTGACATACAAAACTGGATGTTCTAATATAATCTCAAGAATTAACATGCTCAAAACAGAGCTCACTTCTCCCCCAATCCACCTCTCTTCCAGACTTCTTTTTCTGTCAAAGGTACCATGATTTCTCCAACTTCTTTGATTTACAATCTCTTTATTATCCTTAACTCCTCAATGTCTTTTATCACACATAAACAGTTTCCAAATTTCATCATATCCTCTTCTCTGTACTTATGGACACTTTTAATTTAGGTTCTCATTCATGATCACTTATATGTATGATGGATTGATTAGAATGGTGAAACTTAAGCAAGGGAGACCAGTTAGGAGACTATTCAATTACAGGTGAGATGTGAAGAGAATATGAACCATGCTGATGATTGTATAAGTGAAGAGCAAGGCATGGATGGGAAAGATAATGTGGAGGGATAAAATCAAAAAGATCTAACCAGTCCTCGTAATGGTTCAGCCAACTCACTTCTAAGGGGGAAAAAGGATTTGATAGCCTTTTGATTCAAGTCAGTTCAATTTGGACCTGTGATTTCACTGGTAGAATGAATATCCAGTGAAGAAATGACTTCTCCCAATATCCATGGATCTCTTCTTTGTCAAATGAAAGAATTACCTAGGGAGACCAAGATATTATATGCTTTACCCATAGTTTTTCTTTTTTTTTTTTTGATATTTTGATATTTTAATATTTTAACTCAAGTCTTCCTGTCTCCAAAGTCAGGTCTCTATGCATCGCATAGTATTGTTTCTCAAATTATCATCTTTTTTTGACCTATTCTTTCATTTCCATAATAATAGAAACAGATTTTTCCTTTCATATTAAATTTTAAATAGAAATTTTCTTCCCTTTAACACCATTTGAAGTTACTGATAGAGAAAGAGATGACCAATAGTCATCATGGAATCCTTGTGCAGAGGGGATCACAATGAAGTCAACGTTAAACTCTAGGTAAATGCCTACCACTGATAATGGCTACCTTATGTGCAGTTCTCCAGCCCTCCATCTATCCCTTATATATTCCAGCCTCTTTATGGAGAATTTAACAGCTGCATTATAGGAGAATGTATCGACTTTACAAGACATCTACAGACATTGTAGAAAGCATTTAAAATTGATGAGCCAGACATAAAACTAAGAACCAGCCAATTTTGAGCCCAATAACCTATTTAATTGATTTTAAAAAACAAATTTTTAAATGTCTCTTGAATTCCTCTAAAAAAACCTTCAGAGTCAAAGCAAAGATGAGGGCTGAGCTGCTTATTGGTTATAGCAACAATGACTGATGTTGACATCTTTAAGCTTTCTTTTCTTTTTTTTAAAAGCTGTTTATTTTCAAAACCTTCTCTTCCCCTACCCCTTCCCTAAATGGCAAGTAATCCAATGTTAAACATGTATAATTCTTCTATACATATTTCCATAATCATTGTGCTGCACAAGAAAAATCAGATCAAAAAGGAAAAGAAAATGAGAAAGAAAACAAAAAAGCAAACACCAATAAAAAGGTGAAAATCCTATGTTGTGATCTACACTCACTTCCCATAGTCCTCTCTCTCCATGTAGATGCCTCTCTTTATCACAAGATTATTGGAAGTGGCCTCAAACACCTTGTTCAAAAGAGCCATGTCAATTCAAATGATCTTTAAACTTTCTAAAACATTTTGACTTTTATCTCATATGACCCTCATAATCCAGTTTGTGAAACAGATATATTGTCATTCCCATTTTACATCTGGGGAAATTGAAGTTCACAGATGTTAAAAAACAATAAATATTCCAGGCAGGTTTCAAATCCAGGATTCTCTTGACTCCACTTTCCCTACTTTTCATTTGACCATGTTATAATTTTGAGTGGACCAAATTATCCCTGAAGACCTTTAGTGATTATAGGAATCTATACATTGATTTATCAATTGACTCAGAATACATGGAAAGAATATTGAATTTGGAGTCAAGAGACCTTGTTCAATTTCATCTCTTTCACTATCTCTAACCACCCACAAGTTCCATATAGATGGTGGAGCTTATTCTATAGGAGTGTAATCTAATCAGATTTATACTTTAAGAAACTGACTGACAAGAGCATGAAGGATTGGATGGAATGGGTAGATGCATAAGCAGGGATCCATTGACATAGTCTAGGTAGAAATGAATGAGGACCTAAATTAAAGTAGTTTCTGTGAGAAAAGAGAAGAGATCAGATGCTGATTGGATATGTGTGATAAAAGACAGTGAGACATTGAAGATAATGCAGAAATTATAAGCCTAAAAAACTGGAGGAATCATTATAATTTTGACAGAAATAAGGAAGTCTGATAGAGGAGTGGATTTGGGGAGAAAGTGAGCTCTGTTTTGGATATGTTGATTCTGAGATTATACCAGAACATCCATTATACTAGCTATATATAGCTAGTATAATTAGCTAGCTATTCAATTTCTGGGCAGCAGGGGAGAAACAGGGTTGGATATGTTGACCTGTAAAATTAGAATTGATGACCATTAAATCAATGATCTTAATGAAGTCATCAAGAAAGGATAGAGAAAAAGAGGTCATAGGACAGAGCCTCAGGCGAACACCTACAGTTACAGGGTGTGAAAGAAACAAAGAGCCAACAAAAGAGACTGAGAAGGAGCAATGAAAGTTTGGTGGAGGGTCAGAAAAACAGTATCAATAAATTCCAGAGAGGATAGAATATCCAGAAGAAGGGGAACAATTACATCAGATGCAACAGACAGTTTGAGAAGGGTAAGGCAGGAGAAAAGGCCATTAAATGAGGCAATTAGGATTTTAGTGGTACAATAAATAATAAAAGACCCAGTCATCCCAGGTAATAGTTAAAACAGCTGGAGACTGACTTCCCTTATGTCCAAAATCAAAAGATGAACACAAGAGAACATCACCATTATAAGTATTGCTATTCCTTCAGAAGGAATCTTTTTATATAGAAAAAAAATAAGGACAAATCCATTTAATTTTGTCTCACTATCAATCTGGCCAATGGCAAAAAGGCTATACTGGAAAATACTCTAATAGTTTGGTACACCGGTATGGATGCTGTCCATGAAAGAAAACTTTTTTTTTTTTGTCAAGCAAATACAACAAGTCTGATCTTGTGGTTCTTAGTGACCTTGACTTTCCTTATTCAAATATAGATTCAGACCAGTTTGACCCTGAATTGACAGTGTTTTGATTTCCACTGAAGAGCTTATGGCCTGTTAGGTATCTCATCTATAAAGTAGGGTGATAGATCTGAAGAAATGTCCTTTTGTTGCCATCTCATTCTTCCTCTACTACCATCCTAAACTACAGATCAGGCCTAAGATACTCAAGGATCTCAGATGAAAGAATAATCTATTCAGAAGAGGAAAAGGCTCAAGTATCTCCAGAAATCCAAGATCAGTAATGACTAGAAAGTGATTCAGAGGTTCAGGTAAGTTTGTTATTTGATAAGGAATCTGGTAAAATAATGGGCACTTTCCTGTCTGGTTGGGATTTGAGAAGAATCTCTAACTACTAGAATAGTGCTCAGGAAGCCTACCATAATATCAGGCTACTTTTTCCATCTTTGAGATGCCAAGAAACTGGCACTTTGAAGCCACAAATACCCATTTCCTGCTATGACTCCCCCAGGCACTTCTTAGACCCTCCATTGATGGCAGATTTTGTAACAAGCTTGTGTTCCTGAGAGCTACTCTGTATCTTGCACAATGGGTGAAAAACTTCCCATTTATCAGCTAGGTTTATTGAGGAAGTTGAGACCTCTCATTTCAGTATCATTTTGATGTCAGCTTTAAACTTTTCAACTACAAAAATATCAATAGAATATTTAAGCTTATTGATTATCTCTCCCTCTCCATGATAACCAGTCCATCCCCTTCTTCAATCATACATCTCTGAGATGCTATATGACAGTGAATCAGAGAACACCACAATCTCTGAAGAATCAAAATGGCCAGTGATCCCAAAGGGCAACGAACAAATATTGTGGGGATAAATGAGCTATTGCACATTTCCAACATAATTGAAATACAGGTAAGTAATAAAAAAATGATTTTTTTCTATTTTTTAAAATAAAATGAAGCTAAGCTGGTACCACTATGATTTTTTTTCTTTAACAAATCATGGCACTGTAGTGGGTTTCATTCTTCTACTAACTAGCTGTGTGGGCTTGGGAATTTTGCTTCTTTAAGCACTCTGGAGCTACAATTTCTTCTTCTATAAAATGAAAAGGCTGGACTAGGGAATAAAAAACTGGCTTCCAAATTAGGAAGACTGGGCTTTAACCCCCTGCTTTCTCGTCTACAGATTCTTGCTAGCTTTGTAATTCTGGAAAAAACAAAAACACTTAATTTCTCAATTTCTGGGGAACTCAGACTATATAAGTTAGAGAACCAATATCAATGGGGATAGGCAGGGAGAGTTTCCTTGCTATTGAGTTGCTTATATCAAAGAATATTGAATGAAAGAAAACAATATATCCTAAGAGATTCATGGAAATTTTGTTTCTTCAATCACTCTGTGATCTCATCAATATGGTTATTTCCTCCAGTGATAAAAATCACCAACCACCCCATGGCGACCCATCCTTTGGGGCTCTTGCTTATATTCTATCATAAAGCTTCCAGATGAGCCTAATCAGCATCAGTGGGCCATCCTCTCGTTCTTTTGACATTTGATGAGATACCAGCAGCACCTGTGAGCTGTTTATGTTATCACATGATAAGCCTAGTTTCACCTGTCCCTCATTTCACTGATGCTGTCCTTTAAAGGGCTTCCTTTGCATAACTATCTGTTAAGTACTTTGTGAGTGTTTAATTACAATAGTGAATTAAATGGTGAATTAAAATGAGTTGAAATGAATTGGAAAAGGCTTATGTACAGACCTGCTAACAGATTATGTGTTGGATATCCAAGGACTAGTTCAATACTTTTACAACAAAGAAATAAATAAACCCTGACATTAAAAGGCTATTTTCATCCAAATTCAGACTTCAGGAAGCAAGGCCATATTCCGTGCCTTTCTTTCTGGTGTTGGGATGTTGGGATGTCTATATACCATTAGAATGTAAAACACATAGATGGATCATTCTCAGGGGATGACATTACTTCCCAGACACATATCTGGAGACACCGTGGAATATCTTTATTCCTATGGGTAAGAAGTTTTGTCAGGAGTATGATTTTTAAGGTATTTTTAGGAACTATCATCAAGGTTTCAGGCTTGTTCCTATAAACAGAACCTCAAAATCCTACTTTGAATAGTCTACATTGGTAAGATGTATTTCTAAGTGCTCTAGTCAGGTTAGGATCTGACAGTCTTTAAAGATGAATTAAACATTTGTGATGGGGGAGGATGAAAATCTGATTTCTGGGACAGATTAGTTCTATGACAACAATCAAAAACTTCTACCAGCCTCAGTTTCCTTATTTGTAAAACAGGCATGATAGTAACTATGACACCTATCTGATAGGGTTGTTATGAAAATGGAAAGAAATAATGTATACTTTGTTAGAGTGTAACATGAGCATCAGAAATTATTCTCATTATTGATGTTATTTTTATTGATTTTGATTGATTGATATTGATTGATGTTATTTATATATTGAATATAGGATCTATGTGTATCCTGGTAAGATGTGTATCCATATGGCATGTCTGAACAAATAGACAGGGGACTCAAGGGGAGGTGGGGATTGATTTCTCTGGAATCTTTCCTATGTCTCTATAGACCGATTCTGGCCTCGAGGGAAAGAGGAGAAGGGCATATTGGGCATTTCTTTCTCCAGCCAGTGAGGAGAGTACTGGGCCAAAGTTATAGCTATCCATTGACACCCACCCCACCCCACCCCATATTGCTGGTGGAAAGACATGATTTTCAGATTCAAAACAAAAGTCATCAGGTTCTCTGCTCCTTATCCATTAAAGGATGTGTGTGTGTGTGTGTGGGGGGGGGTGAGGGCAGTAGACCTTACTTTACACTTGTCCCTCTAACACTTTGCACCAAAGGCTAGGTATATAAAAATCCATCAGAACTATAAAATACTGAGAAAATTCATTTAACTCATCATAAATCATAATCATGATCATAATCATAATTGCAGGTGTTATCCAGATTAGAATACAATAGAAAATACATAGAGTGGATAAACTCTTTTGCTGGGAAGGAGATGTTTCATCTCAAACCTAGAAAAGGTAGCTCTGATTTCTCCCCAAGGGGTTTCTTATTTAGAATCCAGTTGTTTTGAGTTCAGGTGAAAAAGTAAGCAAGGAAGAAAAATGGATAGGAGAAAGGAAGGAATTAAAGAAAAAGAAGGAAGAGACAAAAACCAAATGAGAAATGAAAAGAATGGGAAAAGAAAAAATGGTGAAAGGGAATAAAAGAAGCAAGATAGGAAGAAAAAGGAAATACTAAAGGAAGGAGGATAAAGAAAGTTTATAAAAAGAAGAGAGAGAAAAATTGGGACAAAAGAAAGGAGAAAGAAAGAAGAAATAAGGAAAGAATGAAGGAAGGGAATCATGAAGAAGCTTTATTTTGGATCTTAGCAATTCTCTCCTTCTATCAAATATTATCTCATGAGTGTTTTCAAAAGAGATTCCACAGAGTTAGGAGTTGGGCTATGCTCAGTTCAATTATTATATAAAGAACATCACTTTTATCTATTTGCAAATTATCTTTTTTTGAGGGGAGGGAGAGAAGGCAAAGAGGCCACCTCCCTGCTAAATGTGCAGTCATTCTTCCAATAAGCTTGATAATAGTCAGATAAGTGCAGCTTCTGGCAAGAAATAATATTAGGCTGTTTGAAGGAATATTTTATGTTTATTTATGGAAATTCACCTTAGTTGCCCATGGGCAAGAAGAAATAGAGTTGTGAAGGCTTTACTGGAGAAAAGGTAAAAAACAATCTTTGTATTTCTAGTTAGGGAATGGTTCAGAAGATTAAGAATGGGAGACTAAAGCCCAGCTCCAGGACAATTTTATCTTAATCTACTTCTCCTTCACACAGTGATAGCTTTGAGGTTATTGGAGAGTGCTTCTTGCCTACTGAAAGATTAACATATTGATTGTGGTATTCCCTTTTGCTCTCTTCTGATCACATTTATCCCAAGGAATTCACAATATTCTCAGCTCTTCACCTGTTTGGATTGAGAAGATACTGTTCAATCTAACCTGATAGGCAAACCATACACATAGAATAAAAATTCTTCTCTGCAGCGTAGCAGGACAGAGTCTGATAAAATGGAAGGAAATGTCCTCATAATTAGAAAAAAAAACAATTTTAGACTTTGATCTGTAACTTAGCAGCCTTGTACATCCTTATCCCAACTCCCATCCGGACTGATGGGGTAAGGTCTCTGGAGGAAGGTTTTGAAGGATTTCATTTGAGAGATTACTATGTGTTTCTAATGCTATCAGTTTGAGCCCCCAGGTTCAGTATATCCTTCCATAAGTATCATACTGCTATCAGTTACAGTTAGTTGTGATGACCACATTAGCACCCTGGATACTTAGAATCAGCCGGAGTCAGGATAAGCAAAAGTCCTTAGTCTTTATTCTTGGTCTTTAGGGGTAGGATTGAATTGGACAGAAGCAGAATCTCTGCAATCTTCCTTCTTCATCTACGGCCCAGAGAGTGACCTTGGCTAGTCTTACTCCATCCCTAGTCCCTTCTACAATTCTCTGTATACACCAATTATCGAGCCAGCACAGAATAGTGGGAAGGGCCATTCCTCAAGCACATGCCCATAGAGTATTGTCCAATCAGTAATTAGCCCTAAGTGCTTGAACCGACCTCAGTGCCACCACTCAAGAGTTTCAGCCCTCTACAATTAGTATCTGGCAGTTAGGTGGTATCTGGGTCTAAAGTCTTCTTGACTCATTTTATTGAGTTAAAATCTGGTCTCAGACACTCACTGGCTGTGTGACTTTAGCCAAGTCATTTAGCCCATTTACCTGAGTTCCTCATATGTAAAATGAACTGGAAAAGGGCAAAACTACTTCAATATCTTTGCCAATAAAACTCCAAACAAGTTCCCAAAGAGTCAGACATGAGTAAAATGACTGAACAATAACAACAATGGTTAGCATCTCCCTTATAACACCAATACTTTCTGGTGATTAGTGCCCATTTCTTTTAACCATTTGCTTTAAATAGATTTTAAAGAAAAAATACAAGAACAAAAGTATAAACACTTCTCACCTTCTACCATAATACACTGACATATAATCAACCTAGTATCACTCTAGTCTTTGGGGAGATTGGGCTCAGACTTAAATTAAGTTGATAGAAATCATTCATCACAAGTTCATTTATGAATATAGCAGAACATATAGATTCATTGCTATGGCCCCCATTCTGTTAATGTTCTTTGTTTCCTTTCCTCCCTGTTTACTTCCTTCATTATTAAGGATGTTGTTCCTTATCAGTGTTGGCTATTTGTGTAATCTGATCTGGACTCCATCTCTTTGACCTTGAGTGATCCATGATCTTTTGAAGCTCAGAAGATCACAGAGTAAATTTAAATTCCTTCATCTAAGAGCAGAAAAGAATGAACACAATAGAGATAAAAGTCACAGCAGGGACATATGAGTCACATAGCCATGGATGGTTAAGAGGATTCTTGGGAAAATAAGAAAGGAGGTAGAGGAGAAGGTGCCTAGTATAAATGGCAACTAGCCATTCCTCTTGAGAAGGGATGTGTGGGTCAAACCAGTATCCCAAAAGATCTTTTCTGAATCTTCATCCTGAGTGACTGGGAGAATTAATGACCTTAGAGCTGCTCATGATGTAGATATCTTACTGGGAAAGGTGTTCAGTTAAAGAAATAGTCCTCCATAGAACTACCATTCTATCTTCATGGTTGCCATCCAAGCAAAAGTCCCAATTATCTGTTTTCTTTGCTATCCAACAGGAAGCTCTTCTTGCTCCTTGAAGTCAGAAATCTTTAGCTTGGGAATTTATACATATATAAATTGAGCTGGGATACTTTTCTGTCTTATTATGTTATAATTATGGAAAATATCTAAGGTAGGGAGGAAGAATAGTAGCCAGTACTTGATACTGAGGACAGCTCCTGTGGTTAAAGAGGCCTGGGGAACAGACTGAACAATAGAATCAGCATCCATCAGTTTTAAACTGGACTAAGATAGAAGCACAAGAAATATAAATAAAGAACAGAAATAGTCTCTTCAGCAATCCAATCACAAATAACTAGGTGAAATATGAGCATAATGTCATAATTATGGTATCCAATGATTAAAAAAAAAAGGGAAACAGGAGAGGGAGCAAATACTAGGGGCTCTTCTGTTTGGGTTCCTTCCCAACTTTACAAGATACAGATTATTTCATTTCCCACAACACTGGGAGGGAAGTGATATTATTTCAATTTGACAAATGAGGAAATTAAAGCAATTTATGTGTCTCATCTAAGATCACCCAGCTGTAAGTATGAGGCAAGCTTTGAACTCAGGTCTTATTATTTCTGATAACCACACACTAGTCACTGTCTTTTGGTACTAATGATATCTGCTTTGACTTATTTCACTGAAGACCCAAAGAGATAATGTATACAGAAGTGTGCTCAAAAGTGTGAAATACTTCCTACACGATGATTTCCTTATCTCATGGTAACACTTCTAGTTTAACAAAACAGGTTCTTTTTTTGCAACATCCCTAGGGAGTAAATATTATTATTCTCATTTTATGCATGAAAAACAGGTTGAAGGAGGTTGTAAGCAGCTCAAAAATCCCCCAGCTCATAAAGAATAGAGTTGGGACTCTCCCACTGTCTGCTAACTGGCTGGCTGGGGCACTTGCTGTTCTACTGGGCCATAAGGGCAAAGGTCTTCTGATAGGGTTAAGATGGATTTCCACCAGCTATCTACCTCTGAAGCGAGGTCAATAGTGTATACCATCAAAAATATCAAGGGATTTCATTAGGATATCTCACTAGGAAATAGTTCAATATTGAAACTTTTTTGTAGTCCAAAAGGAGAGAAGAATCATTATTAGAAAATAGATCTTTAGGATGCTATTTTTCACTTTCATTCTTTTTAAAAATTCTAGTCTTGCAAAATAACTAATATGGAGATTTTAAAAATATTATTGCACATGTATAACCTATAAGTTATTGCCACCATTTCAGAGAAGGGGAGGCAAGGAAAGGATAGAATTTGGACCTCAAAACATTTTTTAACATGTTTTAAAATTGTTTCAACTTCTAATTAGGGGAAAATAAAATTGTACATATCAAGATAAAATAAAATGATAGTAGCTAAAATTAAAAAAAAAAAGAAAGGGGGAAAAACTAAAAGAACTGGAAGGAACTTTGGGAGATTTTTAATCCAACTTAGAATTGATCACAAATTCTGTCAACAAACTAGCCAAAAATATCATTCAGACTTTATTTTAAAGGCTTCCATGAGAGAGAAACTAATACTTTTGAGGAAGGTTATTTCCTTTTTAAAGAATAGCTCTGTTATTTTTTTTTCTACAGGATTAAATGTGTTCCTTTGTAACAAGAATGAATGAAAAGCATTTATCCAATTTCAACTATTGTAGTAAATTGTTGGAGTTTTAAACACAACAGTACAAATGATGTCCCTCCCCTCTAAGGAGATTATGTTATAATGAGGAATGGCCTCTACATTAAGGAAGTGGTGACCAGAAATCAGTGGTTGATAAAAGGATGGTGAGTAGGACCATATGGAATGGACTGACAAATCTGATTCAAGAAAATTACAGAATTGATTTAATCATAGTTCTAGAACCGAAGAAGGGAAGGGACAAGAGAGATAATTGCTTATTGCTCTCCCATTTCTGTCCTCAGGGGCCAAGCAGAGCTCTTCAAATATTTGGAGTCAATGATGATGTCTGAGGGAGGTCCCTAATCTTGCTTCAGTAGGAAAAGCGCTGCTTTTTTAGTTTGAATTTGGGGCACGTCCCTTTCTGCCTGGGTGAGCTGGATAATTTTTTGAACCTCTTGGGTCCATTATTTCCTTAATGGCAAAGGGGCAGGATGGTCTTTCCAGTCCCTTCTACTTTTATATTCTCTGCTCTTTTCAGTCTAAACATCCCAAGTCCCTTAGGTCAAAATATTGTCATGACACGAATTCTCAGCCCTTTGCTAGCCGGGGTGGGTGACTTCTTTTGGATGTCTTCCATGGTATGTATTCTTCCCAAAATGTCACACCCAGAAAAGAATAGACCCAGTCAGTTTTATTCTCCAAGTATCTCTTCCTAACTTCCTTATTTCTGTTGAGGACACCCTGATCCTACTCTTCCTCCTTCTCCAAATTCAATTAGTTGCTGGGACTTTTCTATTCTAAACCCATAGTATCACATATCCTCACCCGCAAAACCATTATCATTATTACAGATTGTAAATCATTGTAAATTTTCCAAGGTCTCTTGTGATCTTGGGGGGTTGGGTCCGTCAGCTTAGTGATCACAGAATCACAGATCTAGAACAAAAGGCAATCTCAGAGACATTGAAACTGATTCCCTATTTTGTAATTGAAAAAAATCAACTCTTAAGGAGGAAGACTGTCTTTTCCAGTTCCAGGATATTTTTCCAGTGTCACCCATTGGTCAGAGTCAAAGGTGGGTATCCATCCCAGCTCTTCCAGCTAGTTGATGAACCAGAGTTCTTTTCATGATATCACAGAGCCTCTTTAATGATCTTACAATGCTACATTAGAAAGTACCCTGTGTGTGGAGTCACAGGACCTGGATTGAGATCCTCCATTTACTCAGTTCCCAGGTAACTTTGGTCAGGTCACTTCAATACTATGAGTCTTCATTTCCCCAATTCTCAAAAGAAGCAGTTGGACTAGATTCCTGCTGAGGCCCCTTCCAGCTTTCTAGAGACAGGATCTCAGTCATTATTTGGGCCCAGTTTGGTTTAGAGTGAATATAACTGGCAATGATTATTATTTTGGTAAAAAATTTCACTCCCAGAATAATCCTTTTTTTTAAAACTAGGTAAAAGAGGCTGTTCTCTGCTGCATTTCTTACCTAACCTTAGTCACTAAATGAGACCAATTAAAGACCTTAACTTAATAAGGCCAAGGTCTCCCATTTCATCCAGGGCCATCTCCAGTCCTCCTAATCTCTATCTGGCCACTGCTCCCAGATGGCTCTGGAGGGGAAAGTGAGGCAGGGGACCTTGCCCAGCTTTCCCTCACTCAAATCCAACTCACTTGCGCATTATGGTATCATCTTCCTGATGTCGTGTCTTCAAAAACACAGAACAAACAGCAACAACAATAGAGAGCAGGCTCATGAGCAAGTGCCCAGGCTGTTGGAGTGGCGAAGTCCCAAGTTCAAATTCTTCCGTCTCTCTCATGAGAGCTGACCTTGACCACATCATTTATTCTGTCTCTGTTTGTTTCTCTGTAATAAGGCACTTACCTTCCAGGACTGCCGTGAAGATCAAATGATTTAACTTAGGCAAACCTGAATGTCTTCCGCAGGTTGTCTCTGTCCATTTGGACCACGGAGCTGGCTCTGGGTTCTTATTCTTGAAGTTACCACAAGGGGGCACTGCTGTAACTGCTGTCCATCCCTTCCACTGGAAGCTGCCTTGTTGGTCAGTAAAATTTCCCTTTTTATAAAGTGTGTTTCATTAACAGCTGCCATCAGCACACCCTGGCTCTGGCCACTAAACATGTGTGTTCCATTTCAATGGGAGTTTCCCTCTCCTTACTTCAAACCCCTATTTTCTCACTCCGTTACCTGCTTCTCCCCATTCTACTCCTCCTCCTCCCAATATGGCAGACTGCCAAAGAAAGCTCCTGGAATGAAGGTAAAAACAAAAACTAAGGGAGCCCCAAGTACGATAAAAGAGAGGATTTTGTCTCCCTGAAGGAATCACAGATTGGCCCGACTCAAAGGTATCTCCTCGAGGTGGTCTGGTCCAATGCCCTGTGCAGACCAGGAAGTGGAGACCCACAGTGAGGAGGCAATTTGCCTCAGTTCACACACCTGCTATGAAGGAGAACCTGGATCTCCTGGCTCCAAGTCTAATGATGGATTCAGGGCCTGAAGCCAGTTGGCAGCTTTCATTCATCAAATGGGGAAAAAAAATCCAAATAGGAAAGAGACACTGATGTGAATCTGGTGGATTTTGTAAAATGATTTGCAAGGATTACAAATGATTTCAGTCAGCCTGAGGTCCTAAGGCTCAGTGTTGTGGCTTCTTCATGACCTTCTGAGGAAAATCACTACAATATCTGGGGGAAAGTCTACCTGTGAGGAAAGCTCAGAGGAGGTTTTCTTTATTTTGTCTCTGTAGAAACCCAATAGATATACATACCCACCCTTATATTTATGTGTAAATATATATGTATATATATCTACACACATACAATTGCATATGCTTTTGTATGAGAAAGACCGACACACACAGAGAGACAGAGGCAGAGACAGACAGACAGAGACAGGGAGAATAATTTTGAATTCTTAGTTAACAAATGTGCTTTTTGATTCAGCCATTCTAGAGAGCAATTTGGAACTATACCCAAAGGGCCATCAAACTGTGCATACCCTTTGACCCGGCACTGTTTCTACTGGGCTTATATCAGAGAGATCTTAAAGGAGGGAAAGGGACCCACATGTGCAAAAATGTTTGTGGCAGCCCTTTTTGTAGTGGCAAGAACTGGAAACTGAATGGATGCCCATCAGTAGGAGATTGACTGAATAAATTATGGTATAACTAATGTTGTGGAATATTATTATTCTATAAGAAATGATCAGCAGGATGGTTTCAGAGAGGTCTGGAGGGACGTACATAAACTGATGATCATTGTACACAGCAATAACAAGATTATACGATGATCAATTCTGATGGACGTGGCTCTCTTCACCACCATGATCTTGTGATGATGAGAGCCCATCTGCACCCAGAGAGAGGATTGTGGGTCCACACAAACACATCACAACAAAGCATTTTCACTCTTTCTGTTGTTGTTTGCTTGCATTTTGTTTTCTTTCTCATTTTTTCCCCTTTTTGATCTGATTATTCTTGTACAGCATAATAATTGTATAATTCCCCTCCCCATCCCTCTTTCACCCTCCCTCCCCCAACTGGAAGTCACAGGCTTCCTTGATAACTCTCTCATTGAAAGGGGCTGTCCTGTGCAGCTACAAAAATCGAAGAAAGGAAAATATCTAAAACATTTAGTCTAGCCCTTTCATTTCATTTACTAAGAAGAAAACTTGGTGCTAGAAAAGTGAAATGATTTGCTCCAGATCACATAGCCAGAAGTGTAGCTCAGGTGGAGCAGCAGACACAGCACTGACCTGAATTCAGATCTGATCTCAGATACTGACTAGTTGTGTGGTCTTGGGCAAATCATTTAGCCTTGTCAGCCTCAGTTTCCTCATCTCTAAAATGAACTGGCAAAGGAAATGGCAAGTCATTTCATATTATTTAAGAAAATCCCCAAACAGGTCACAGATAGTTGGAAAGGCTTAAAAGAAAAAAAAAATACTTATTGCATTTCTTTATTTTAAAAATGTGTTTTTGTTTTTATTCTTCCTTTACCCACCATATCAAATCCTTTCTTTAAAGAAAAGAAATAGTAAAACTTTACAATGTCTGTAATGTTCTTTATCTATAGCTCCTCACCTTTCTGTTCAGGAGAAATCTGTGTCTTCAGAGGTTCTACGAATCCACTGTCAGTCATGATAATGAATCTGAGCTTCTATTTTTAGGGTCATTTTCTTTATTTCATTTTTTTCATATCATTTTCATTAAAATTGTAATCATCGCAGATAGTTTTCTTCTGCCTCTGCCCTCTGTGCTCTGTATCAGTTCACACAAGCCTTTGCAAATTTTTCTGACTTCCTCTCATTTGTAATTTCTTAGAGTGCAGCGGTATTTCATTACTTACTTGTCTTACCATTTGCTCAGCTGCTCCCAATTTCCAGTTATTTTTTGTTGTTTCCACAAAAAGTGCCGTTATGACCACATTGGGATGTGTGGGACATTTCTTGTTGCCTTTGATGTCCTTGGAGCCTATTCAAAGAGTGTGATTACTGTGTCAGAAGGTTTAGAGACTTCTGGAATAACTCCAAATTTCTTTCTAGAATGATTAGCCCAATTAACAGCCATATCAAAAGCATGTATGTGTGTTTATATTTATAAAGTTCCTCCAATAGTGCTGGTTTCCATGACTTATCCCTTTTGCAAATTGAGATTTAAAAAATATATATAGTCATTATTTATGTTATTTATTAATCATAATTTAGAATATTTTAAACATAAAATCATGAAATCATAGGTTACCCTTGAGGCCATCTATTTCAGAATCATCTTTACACAGATGGTGAGTTGGAAGCCTGGGGAGATTAGATGCTTATCCAAAGTCACACAGGTATTTTGAGTTAGAGAGTGGGACTCTCTTCCTGGTACACCACTTAATAGTTACATCACCCTGGGCAAGTCACTTAACCCTCCTTACCTCAATTTTCCTATGTGTAAAATGAGCTGGGAAGGAAATGGCAAACCATTTTAGGATCTTTGCCAAGAAAACCCCTACCTAGCTCATGCTCAATTGGACATGACCAAAAAATAATAAACCTAAAGCACTAACTTAAAAGTAAATACTCTTCCCATTTTACCGCACTGCTTCCAGTGCTAAAAAAAACAAACAAACAAACAAAAAAAAGCTCATTTCCCCTAAAAACTATATCATTTAATTATGCAATTCATTTAATGGGGAGCCAGTGTTTCCCCCCCAGGGGACCCCCAGTCTCTACTCTAAAATTCAGTGATGACAGTTTCATAATTAGCATGGAAGATTCAAGAACCCCATATGGCATAAGGTGAATCTTCATATAGCCTTTGTCCCCTAAAACAAGGACCACTGAATTTGTGATGGGATGAGAAGAGAAAACATGAGAGACAAAAACAGAGAACAGGAAATCGAAATGGTTAAACACACAGGCGAAAAACCCTTTAGGAAGGAAAGAAAGATAAGACAGAAAATCAAGTTCCCCAAATCACTGGACTTAGCCTGAAGCAATCTTCTTTCTAGTTATTTTTCCAATAATTTGTTTTCTTTCAACCACGACATCAGCCCTTTTCCTCTATATTTCTATGTTGCCTCTTGTTGGATCATTCCTTTTTCAATTCTTCATGTATTAAATTAAAACAAATGCAGAAATGAAGACTCAGCTTTTCAAAATTTACCCTAGCATTTGAAAATCAAAACTTGTGACTTCAAAATAATAAACAAGATTCAGTAAAAATGGGATCATAAGTGTAAATTTTGAAGGGACTTCAAAATGAGTCCACCCTTGTTTCTTTACGAAGGAGGAAGCTGAGACCCAGAAAGTTTGCCTAAAGTACTTGCACATGCTCACAAAAATAAAAAAGTTGGAAACCAGCATTTTTATTTGGCTTAAAAGGGTGATCTGGAGAAAAAAAAAGTTCAAAATCAATAAATGCTGCAGTAACAGACTTACCGTTTCATGTCAGGGTTAAATTACACTCATTCGTATAATGTCGTACATGAAAGCATTCCTCTGATATGTCATCATACTATGATTGTGAACTACCCTTTTCAAAGGGCTCTACTAATATATGGGAAAGTTTTGCATATCCAATCAAACTTGATAGATTTGAGCCAAGGAATGGATGTTGTTGTTTCAAAACCAAAGTATCCACTTGTAGAGATGGACATCATTGGAGACATAATCCGATTTATGATGATAATAATCATTGTCATGGTGATGATAATAGTTAACATTTATACAGGATTTTAAGGTTTGTAAAGCACTTTAGATTTTAACCAGCTGATAAATTTTCTTTGCACCTAGCATCTCGTGAAGCCATGTAGGGAGATATGGAGGAGACCAAAAGAAGTGGCTTATCTACTTTTTGTGATCTACATTCTTGGAGGGATTATTCCCAGCGATGACATGAAAAAAAAACTTTCTGGATTATCGAATTAGTATCGTATCTTGATGTGAACTGTTGTCAACTTATTATTTTCTTAATGATAATTTTTTTTGGTAGGTCCCAATTATAAATATTTTCAGACAAAAGTGTTATAAAAATTTTAAAGAAAGAACGAAGATTTTATGGTGCTAGAATTTTCTATTTGTTCTTAATAAGTATTGGAATTGATATTCCTATAAAGGAGTTATTTTCTATTCAAGGACAATGAGGATATTTTAAAAAGATATTGTGAACATCAGTTTCATTAAGAATGTTTGTTGAAGAAAAGAAGTATTTATAGATTTTTATTCCTCCCTGCCCATCCCATAACTACCTTTAGTGTGATCGTTTCAGAGCACAACAAACTAAAAAAATGGATTATCTAATAAACTCTGAATATTGAAGTTTGTGGCCTGGAACTAGATGACAGGGATGAAATGGTTGAAATCATAACAATATCAAGGAAATGCTAAATTAGCTGACTCATAAATGCTGAGTCAAGAAATTTGTTTGAAAGATATTGAGTGGCCTTAAATTTTTAAACTTCTATTTCTTTTTTGCCCCAAGGTTCCAAAAGAAAGAAACAATAATGGAAGTCAGAAATGGGTAGTAAAATAGCTATAAGATAAAATTGGAAATGACAAAGCCAAATGACTGGAAGAAAAAGGTTAAAACTCCTATTCTGGTCATAGGATGATAGGATTATAGGCCTAGAAGAAAGATTAACGATTTGTCCAAGGTCACACAGTTAATGAGCATCACAAGATTTGAATCCCAGTTCCTCAGTCCCATGCCAGTGCTTTTGCCTATATTGAAGATCTTGAAACACCTACCAATTAAGCAACTTTGTGGCCTATTGAAAGAAGCAAGTTATATGCTAAATATTCCTAGAACATCAAGCCCATAACAAGAAAACTATCTGCAAAAGGATTACTTAGGGATCCAGAAGGGAACGTTGTATCATTGAGCTGGCTTTGGGACATCAGGAAAACAAAATATCGTGGGAGTTTACTGAATCATACACCATTCATCCTGAGATTCTGACATTATAGACATTAAAAAGGAAATAAGACATTCAATGAAGTCAAAGGCAACTCTAACTAGTTCTTCTGAATGGCCTCTAGATTTAAATCATAAATTTGGATATTATATTTTATTAAGAAATATCCTAGAAAATTTAGACTTGTGATATTAGCTCCCTTTAGTCATCTATAACCTTACCATTCAATCCTGTGACCCTCAGATGTGAACAAGTGAAAGCAGAGGATGTTATTTCATTCACATCAAGACATAGCAATTTTCAAATAGCTGAATTCACCCTAATAAATATTCTATATGAGCTCATCTCTCAGTTCATATTGTATGCATTCCTTCAAGCTTATAAAAGGCTCCCAACAGAAGACTCATTGTATTGTATCATCCCCATATTCTAGAGTGCATGCACCCAAATAGAAATGATCTCACAGTTAATGAATCAAGCCTTAGATGTCGAAGGAAAAGCCAGACTCCTGCTAGAAGAAGCCAGGAGCATGAAACGCATGGGTATTTTTGATTAATATTGTACATCCACAAATGATAAAGGACCTTAATTCTGTGCAGTTGGCCATAACCAAACAAAGAAAGTCTTTCCTTAAGGGGAAGAAAGCCTGGGTAGCATACTTCTCATTTTCTTATGAAATTAAAAACGGACAACATCAAACACAGGTCTATTAGTTACAATGAGTAGACAACAACAGACGAATGTAAAATAATACCTTAGAACGGCTAAGCACTTTTCACAAAACAAGAAAAGAGTTTGAGTTTTCTTTGGCATTCATTTTACCTTGATGGAATATTATATGAATTTACTAAATGCCAGAAAAGCCTAAGACCACCCTCAGTGAATATTTTTCTTGGTTTTTAATGTACGTTACTATTGCAGCATGAGATCTTCCACTCATTTGTCATCCGTCGTGAAAGAATAATTCTTGAAATCTCCTGGCTTCATATACCATTTTAATGAAACATATCATTTCTATTCTTTCAGATTTACAAGGAAGGGGTACAAACAGAGATATTAGCTATTTTCTTTGCTCAAATCAGTTTCTGAATTTTGTTGGGAAAATCATTTCTGTTGCTTCTTTCAGTTAGTAGATTCTGGTTTGATCTGGAATATGTGATATCCCATAGATTCAATCTGGATTATCAGGGAAATATACACTAACTAGGTATTATGTGATAAATATGTTTTAATTTTAATTAATTATGGTACTAAATATGTTATGAATATCCATTTGGATATTCATTTCTATAAGGCCATAAGGGAGAATTAAAGGGCTCTGGAGAACACATTGACATTTTTTTTTTCTGCAGAAACAACTCCTTAAACTGATTGTTAAGATGTAATAGTGTGAGTGTGTGTGTGTGTGTGTGTGTGTGTATGTGTAGACACTTTCTCAATGTAATGTATCTCTAAAAATATCATTGTTAGTAGGAAAATGTGATCAAAGATATACAGAGAAATTCATCACCTACAAATCTCTAGGGATCTTTCCAATGTACAAAGAAAGAAAAACTGAAATGTGATGTGGATATGTCCAGCACAATTCCCTTTAGACTCGTTGCTTAGAAAGAGGAGCCTAAAATGTCAGACTTCTTGGTTAGAGATGATGACTATCAGTTTCAGATTGGTGAATTACATGAGGATTATTGTTGCAGTTGCTTTTGATTTTAGACTTGCGATTTTATTGACTTAGGCAATCTCTAGAGAAGAAAACTCTTCTATAAATACACATCAACAGTTCTTCTACAATTTATATCTAGCCTCAGATTGTTGCCCAGGGACACCGAGGTTAATAGTTTACCCAAAGTAATCCAAACAATAGAGATCAGAAGCAGAACTCTCAAGATCGGGTCTTTAAAAAGTTCAGTTTCCCTCAATGGCATATTATGCATTCACTTCCATTTCCAGTTTAGAAAGCTGTGGAATTTTTATTTATTTGTTTGTTTGTTTTATTTGGAAAAAAAAAGAGTAAGAAAAAAAGAAAAAAACAGAAAAAGAATATAAAACAAAATAAAGAAAAACAAAAGATAACAGTTTTGTGCCCAGCAGAACATCAGGGATGATTCAAAATATATAACAAATTACCAGTTCAACAAAGTATATATATTAATAGAAGAAATTATATTCATGAATGTCCATTTTTTCTTTGCTTCCTTATAAATGTCTTTGGTTCTCTGCTGCACACCTTATTTACTTTATTCTTTTCCTGTCATCCCTCTCATCCCAAGCAAGCTATGGTAAAGGAAAAAAAAACATATTTATGCATACATATGTAGATATATACATACATACTCACACTCTCTCACACACACACACTTCACGTACACACACGTTTTCCTATCCCTGCTGACTCTTTAATTAAATTCTGCTCCATAACTTGTCTTGCTATTACTTAACCTCCTCCCACCCAAAGATCCCTCCCTTGTCTTTTTTCTTTACCCTTTGCTTCCTTATCTGTCCATTCCTCCAACCTTATTTCTTTATAGATTTTGGAGTGCTATACCCTTCATGATATATATGTAGTGTTGCCTATTGAATCCATCCCTGATGTGAATAGTTTTCAGAACTACAAGCTCTTCTGCCCCCAATATCTGTGTGCATTCTTAGCTAAGGAACCTTTTTAGTAAAATCTGTGAGAACAGAGATTTTAGACCCAGGGGGAGCTGATCGACTACATGGCTTCTGAGTCCCTTGATTCTTATTCTATGGTCCAATGATCCTCTAAATTATGGAAAGGTTGCTGATAGCTGTCAATGGGGGAAGCTGCCATGCTGAATTCCCCTCATTAATTAAATCTCCAAAAAAATAAAAATAAAAACAAGGAAGTGAGGTGAGTTAAATCCCTTCTTCATCTAAATCTATGACCATTAATTAGGTAAATTCCCCATGAAAACTGGCCTTGTGCTGGTAGGTTTAACCATGTGACCTTTCCCACTTTGCTTAGAAATGTGCCTTTGTGGAACCTCTTTCCCATTTAGGAATTCTTCTCAGAGCCTCCATTTTGAAGAACTGGCCAATCTAGCCATGTTTACGAATTTACTCCTAGTTATACTCTTACCTCTCTAGATTTCTCCACTATACTCCAGGACTTTTCCTCACTCTGTAAAGTTCCTCCTCTAATTGGTGAATTCTTCTCCAAGTCTCCATTTGGTGGCTATGCCAGTGATGCTCACTCCTTCACTCCTTTTTCTGGTTTCACTTCTAATTTTCCAGATTCCCCCTCTGCCCTCTGATTTTAGTTCCCTTTTATATTGTTCTACCTCCTCTTCCTCTTTTAAAAATAAGCTTCTTGAGGACAAGGACTGTATATTTAGGATAGTATCTGGTTCACAGTACATACTTAACAAATGCCTGCTAACTTGTTGACAGGAAGCCATTGTTTTAAAAACAAATTTGTTTAGAGTCCTTAGGTTTTGTCATAAAGGGGGATTTTTGCTTTCATACTTATCTAAAATGTGAATAAAAGCCTAAGGAAAGGAAGCTTTTATTCATTAGTTATAAAGACACATAAAAATAAAAGTTCATGAGGCAATTGAATTGGAAAGTTGGCTATTGAGCATGTGAGCACCTTGACAATAGTGATACTTTGTACCCTGGGTTTCTTTCATTAAAGATCAGAGAATAGTAGTTCCCTGCAGTTCAGGGAGAAGTAACCTTCTTGGAAAGAGGAGCGATGCTTTAGTAAATTATTAGACATGGCTATTAGATAATGGTTCCTTGGCCAAAGTGGTTGTGTGTTTGTTTGTTTGTTTGTTTTTTAAGAAACAAAGATCCAGGTAGGATCTGACATCAGGAATTCTGGGATTGACCAGCAGTCTTGGCTCTGACCTTGGTGCCTTCTGTAGGTTTCTTTGTTCCTTAATGTTATTTTTATACTTTTTTATTTTAAATATACTATGAATGTGGATGTGTCACGTAATTGGGGCTTTGCTGCGGTAATTATGTGGCATAATAGTAATTACTGAAACCAATTCCAAAATAACCGATTTGCTGTTGTGGGTGTGAGCTAGACCTGTCTGTCCTTCAGGAGCCTTTTGGTTTACTCTATTTTTTTTCTCTTAAATCCATATGTTTGTGGTTTGGACTTCAGCTGAACTCCCATATTCTTGTATTGCCTTCTTCATTTCCCACTTCAGAACATAAAAATGCAGAGGGGGAGAAGGGTATGAATCACAGGGGAGCCTCATTACTTAGAACACACACCTACTTTTTGGGTTGTAATTGTGGAATAAATCCTGAAAAAAACTATTTCTGACCCCAATAGTCTTTTTTCATATAAGTAACACACATCCTTGGCCAGTGACTAATGTCTATATTTAACATGCTATTGTGTAGAAAGCAAACAAAAAAAAATCCAAGAATTAGGGTGCTTAACAAACAGCTTCAATTTGGGCTTAATTTTGATGGTACAAAATTTCTCACACACTTGGTAAGATGGGGTCAAGATTCAGTTAAGTTTATTAGAAGTGTATGTAAGACATACCGACAAAAATCATTTTGACATGTAAAGAACTTGACTTGGAAAAAAGGATCCCAGCTCCAAATACTCAGGAATATATTTAAGCCCAATCAACTGACTAAAAAGGAGAGGAAGAACTTATTTCAAATAAACTGTGGGGGCAGCCCTGAAGTCAGGAGGACCTGAGTTCAAATCTGTTCTCAGGCACTTAACACTTTCTACCTGTGTTCCCCTAGGCAAGTCACTTAACCCCAATTGCCTTAGCCAAAAAAAAATGTTTTTTCATCTACTACTGGATGCTAACATCTCAGGGAAGGTGCCCAGAATGTTATTTCAGGCTGAAGTCATCAGAGAGAGAGCTTCCAAACTACTCAGATTTGCTTCAAGAGCCCTAAGGGCAAGACGTATCAGCCTGAATCTAGGACAGTGAGTTTATGGACTGCATGTTTGCTCTGCAATGATAAAAGTTAGAATGTAAAGATACCTTGCTATGAGACATTTGGAGAGGAAAGATGCACTTCTCAATGGAAATATCAGGAGAAGTTCCTTGGAGGAAGAGGAAGATGTGGGGCAAAAAAAAAATCTATCTCTATCTCTATCAACATATCTCCCTATTTAATCCATTTATATGATAAGTATATTGCAATATAATTTACTTGCCCACCTTATGTATTTTATTTAATGCATTTAAAAACATTACTCTTAGAAGAGCTCCATAGACTTTGCCTGACTGCTAAAGGTATGCCTACTCTTGAACAACAGCTTCATTTTACAAATGAGGAATGGCAGCTAGGTAGCACAGTGGATAGAACAAAGTCTCTGAAGTCAGGAGATTTTGAAATTCAAATCCAGCCTCAGACCCTTACTAGCTGGTCTTGGGCAAATCATTCAACCCTGATTGTTTTCCCCAAAATTGTTTCCCTCAGGAAACTGTTGTTTACAGTGATCAAGAGACATGTTCAGGGTTACAGAGATATTATATCTCAGGGTTTCAGTCTCAGGTCTACTGGCTCCCATTTCAACACTCTTTATACTACTTTGGGGGAATAATAACAATCATTCTGTATAAGCTTCTTAACAACTGAATATCAGAGTGATGATCAACTTTGATAGACTTAGCTCTTTTCAGCAATACAATAGTCTAAGACAGTTACAAAAGACTCACTATGGAAAATGCCATGGCCAGAGAAAGAAATACTGAGACTGAATGAAGAGAGGGGCATATTATTTTTACTTCCTCCCGCCTTCCTTGTGGTTTTCCCTTTTGTTCTGATTCCTTTTTCACATGACTAATGTGAGAATATGCTGTATATGATTGCACATGTAGGACATATCAGATTGCTTGCTATCTTTATAGGATGGATGATGGGAGAGGGGGGTAAACATTGAACTCAGCATCTCATAAAAATGAATGTTAAAAACTGTAACTGGAAAAATTATCATTAATTGTGAGTGTGGGGAAGGATTGAACAGCAGAAATTATCTAGAAATAAAGAACAACAGAAATAAAGAACAGGAGCAATAAGGGTCAAGGATTGGGGAGAATGGAATCAATGGTGAAGGAAATTATGTTATTGAGGTGGATGCCCAGAGGGTCAGGATAAAGGACTCGTAATGAAGCCAAAAAAGGGGTAGAACTGGGAAGGACTGAAGGATTGGAGATTGTGGTGAGACCAAAGAAAAGAGTCAGCAGGAATGAGGGCTAAGGAAAAGTGGTAAAATGGCAGTTATGATAAAGGAAGAACCAAAGGTAATTTGGAATCAGCTCAAATAGACTTCCAAGAACCTATTGTTAAATTTTCAGGGTGAACATCGTTTGCCTCAGATATCAGGAATGGCTACAAATCAGGGCTTGATTCATTGATTTGTGATTTTCTAGACTTAGGAAAGTGATAGAATTATACACTTCAATAACAATACTGTATGAGGATGTATTCTGATGGAAGTGGATTTCTTCAATAAAGAGAAGATCTAATTCAGTTCCAATTGATCATTGATGGACAGAAGCAGCTACACCCAGAGAAGGAACACTGGGAAATGAGTGTAAACTGTTTGCATTTTTGTTTTTCTTCCCAGGTTATTTTTACCTTCTGAATCCAATTCTTCCTGTGCAACAAGAGGACTGTTCGGTTCTGCATACATATATTGTATCTAAGATATAACATAACATATTTAACATGTATAAAACTGCCTGCCATCTGGGGGAAGGGGTGGAGGGAGAAAAGAGAAAAACCAGAACAGAAGTGAGTGCAAGGGATAATGTTGTAAAAAATTACCCATGCATATGTACTGTCAATAAAAAGTTATAATAAAAAAAGAAAGTGATAGAGAGAATGTTGATAATATGGATTAAACTTTATGTCAGGGACTTTATTCTTTGAGAGATCTGGTTGTTAAACACCCCTGGTGGAAGTCTGAGCAATTTGGGGTAAAGGGTGAGGTATATGAGGAATACCTGTGTGAAGGAAAGACAAGGGGGAGAGAGAGGGTAATAGTTTGACTGCTTTTATACTCTCTTCTTTTACCCTCATCAAGAAGTTTCTTAATTTGTCATTACTTTCTGCCTCCCACCAAGAGAGACATCAAACAAAGGTCCATAAATCATATATATGGTTTTACCAATAACAACATATGGCTGGAAGAGGTGGACTAAAAGGAAACTGAGCACCACAGAATCGACACTTTGAAATTGTGAAGCTGGAGAAGACTTTTGAGAGTCTCTTGAACAGCAGGGAGATCAAATCGATCAATACTTAAAGAAATTAATTCAGGTTGTTCATTGGAAGATCAAATACCGGAGATGAAGCTTAAATACTTTGGCACATAATGAGAAGATGGGGCTCATTGTAAAAGACTGATGTTGTGAAATATCGAAGGCAAAAATAAAAGTAGAAAGCAGAGGATGATATGGATAGTGTCATGGATGGAATGAACATAAACTTGGACAGATGTTGAGAAATAGTGGGAAATAGAAAGGTCTCTTGTGCTATGGTCCATGGCATCACAAAGAGTCTGACATACCCTGAATAACATTATATCTTATAACTCCGCTAAAGTTAATTATTTGAAGTAGATTTTTAGTTGATTCTTTCTTTAATCATACCATCAAATGTCTGCAAAGACTGATAATTTCCCCCATTACCTATTCTAATTTATTCTATTCCTTTGTCTTTTATTGCAATAGCTATGAATGATCATGGTGAAAATGGGCATCCTTGCTTCACCCCTGAACTTATTGGGAATGCTTCTAGCTTTTTTTCGGTTACAGATAATGTTTGCTGATGGTTTTAGAGAAATATTACTTATTATTTTAAGGAAAGCTCCATTTATTTCTGTTTTTTTCTAGTCTTTTTGTAGGAATACATGTACTTTGTCAAAACCTTCTTCTGTATCTGCTGAGATATTCATGATTTTTGTTGGTTTTGTTATTGATATGGTCAATTTTGTTATAGTTTTCCTAAAACTTAAGCAGCCCTACATCCCCGCTATAAATCCGACCTGACCCATAGTGCATAATTTTTGTTATATAGTTCTAATTACATTTTGGTTGGAATGGAATAACAAATCTGTCATGCTTAATGGCTTTTATTAAAAAGAGATCATTTGTCCTAAGCCTGGAGAATTTTGGAATGCTTAAGCTTGGGTAATACTAACAACAAGTTTCTAACTACAAGTTCTCTGATATATTCAAAGATTAGGGAAGTGGTAACTTCAAATCCAATGTTTTTTGCATGAGCTTATTAAAAAGATATTTTTTAAATCCCTGGAAAAACTAGAATGTTTCTCTTAGCTTCTGTTTGCCTTAGGTTTGATAAAAATAATCTACATTGGCACATCCTTCCCCTTTGGAGAAAAATCAGGCAGTTGCTATGTCTCTTGTTATCTCTTAACTGCTTCTTGTTGTTATGAGGAAGGATTCAATCCCAATGTGGGGTTATCAGAAAATTATAGAGATGCGATAAAAAAACCCATTAATATCATTCAAAAAAGACAATGTGCTTTGAGTCCCTTAGATGAAAGGTATATTGGGATGATGCTATCATAACTCTGTATGAAATAAAGAAAAATTTACATTCTAAATTTAAAGGTTTTCATGTTGCACTTTCTAAGACAATAAATTATAGCTGATTGTGATCTACATTGCTAGAGGCAGTTCTCCACATACACAAAATCTCAGGATCTTGACACTGATGGATAAATATATTGTGTGTGAGTATGTATGTGTGTGTGTGAAACCATGTTCTTTGAAGGATATATAAATATGAAGTAGGCAATTTTTTTTAAAGAACACATCCACCTACAGATAGACATATGTACAGGCTTAGAATTGTCAAACCTTTTATTTCATCATCCCAGTGAGAAAATGTACTGTACCAGTGTAGTTTGGGACCTTCTCTAAAACTGAAAATCTTAGAATCTGTGACATTTCCCAGGTCACATAAACAGTATATACCAGAAGAGGGACTTGTCCCAAAGCTCTTTATTTATTTACCAGTCTGCTACAGGTAGCAGTGTGCATTGGTATGGGTATTGGTTGTTGTCCTTCTTTCTTAAGAGGAACAAAATGGCATCATTAAATTGAAGTCAAGGAGCAGTGATTGTTCAATCAACAATCAGACTGACTGATCTGATCGATGTGAACTTTGTAAGATTCTACCAAGGTTGGGCACAAATAATTCACATGAATATTTGGAATGGAGTGGGAGATGTGTCTTAATTTGCACATCTCATGTTTCTTTGGAGTTACTGCAATTCTGCTTTGCTCATGGTGCACAACACCTTATTTGATGTGAGTGTGACATGATGGGAAATCTTTTGTGAGTCTTCTGTCATGCAATCGATTCCAAAGTTCTTTAGAGAGATCTTGAGAGTGATCTTGTATTGTTTCTTCTGACCACCATGTGAACATTTGCCATATATATATATATATATATATATATATATATATATATATATATATATACAGCTGTTTATATCTATCTCTATTTATATACCTAAATGTGTCCATATATCTATAGAAACATATATATACATGGATATCTAATGAAACTTGATTCTTATCCTTGGGTTGAGACAATCTCTCATTCTCTTTCCCTCAAGAATTTCCTCTGATCTGGACTGACACACGTGATCTTTATCAGATTCAGTTTGGGGGACCTGGGCTGCAATAAATGGGGTTAGGATTCCTTTTTTCATACCAGTTGGCTTGCTAACCCCCTCCCCTCCAGAACCCTGAACATTTTACTTTGGGTTTTAAGTGTTAGTTTTTCAAATGTAGAGGAAAAGAAAAGCACTCAAAGTCAAATATGAATCAGATAAGGGACATGTATTCATTTTCTGCACACAAAATAGCTCTAAGATGAATGTGCAGAGTTTAAGGAATCAATAACATAATCACTTTTAAAATTTACTCAGAGGTTGTTACTTAAAAACAAGTAAGTTGCTAGATATGAAACATTTGTCAGGTTTGTTGATTAAGCACTTTGGATTTTATTTCTGCTTTGTATTTGTCCATACTCTTGGTCTGTTCCTTCTGCCAATGCAGGCTAGAGCTTATATTCATCTTACTGCCAGTGGTTATTTTCTCCAATGAATTGGTAATTAAATCCACCCAATGGATCCAAGACCTCTGGAACTCCCTTGATTACTCCAAGTTTCAGGACAGCATCCATTCATCAATCTAGTAAAACAAAACAAACAAAAAAGCAAAAAACAAAATAAAGAAGCAGTCAAGGGCTCAATTGCAAGATCTGCTAATTGAATAGTAGGCTTACTATAGTAAGTATATACAGTATATATATAATACTATGTTATATATATATACTATATTACAGTGTATGTATATATATATATATATATATATATATATATATATATATATACATATATAGTTTTATACTATTAGTAGAGACAGAGAAAGAACTTAAACTGGTCAAGATAGGAGAAGGAGCACCACTCTGCCCTCACTCCCCAAGTCTAGGGAAAGAGAATTACTTATCATATGAGATTCAGTGGGTCATTGAGTCAGTGGCTTTTCTTTCTCAATAGGAAGATGCTTCATCATTTGAAAGATTCAAGGACTTCAACTCTGAGTCACAATGGTTCTAAGCAGCCCCTTCCCCTTCAAAGGACTCAAAAGCTGATCCAGCACACATCGTTAATCAGGTCAATTAGAATCAGAAAGAACAGCCTTGTAAATTCCCTGTTCAACTCTCATTTACACATCTGTGTACAATACATACCCATATATGCACATGGTATAAAATGTATCTATGCATTTATATATAAATGGAGACTCATTATATCTATTTTTCTGTATGTATATTTATATCTATCTAGGTATGTGAATCTATAAATGAGAGTATTGTATTTTCTGACTATGTATACACTCTAGTGTCCCCAAAGCACTGAGGGAGAAAAGTGTCAGAAAATTTGAGTTTTATCTATCTTGAAGTAGATGAGAGGTAAGATATTATATTCACTTTTTTTTTCAGGATAAAGAATTTATTTTTTCATTTTTCACATGCAAATTGTATAGTTACATTTCATTTGCTTGTCCTTGTTTATATTCTTATGTTCTGCCAATTTTGTTTCTTCCTCAAACACTCTGACCTTTTTTTGGTAATTAAAACAATTTCTCCCAAATGTCACACACATCACGTAATTCACCACCGGGGCTGAAATCTGTACTAGGAGATATGGGCAAATCAACTCCCAGAAAGAAAATCCCACAGACGGTCCAGGATGTAGGTGCATTAATGGCCGTTCAGGTTATTTGCAATAGACTGCATCTGACACAGTGGTTAGCGGTAATTAATAAAAGATAAACAGAACAACAAAATGTCACCCAGCAACTAACCTCGTGCAAGCTCCAAATGTAGCTGTGACCCCCCGCCAATCTGTCAAGCTAATTAGGAAGATCAGACATCCATTAATATCCCAGCGCCCATGAGGCATGTGGTATGTTATGAATGCGTACAGTGTGAGGGCTGTGCTAAGGCGTGAATCTCCGGGGGCCATCTGTGTGGAAAAACCCACGGCTGATTGTGAGCATGCTTCTCCAGCTCATTCATCATGGCCTGTCATTTACACCTCTTTTAAATGATGTGCTATTCACATTGTATCATACTCACATCCCAGAGAAAGTATTGTTATATTTCTATCTCCTGGGATAAATATAACAATTCCCCAATTGTCTTTTTCTGAACTGGGAGACTATTTTAAATGTGACACAGTTTTTTGGCCACATGGATATTCATTTAGATACTTATGTAACACGGGACCCAAGTTCTCCTCAGTTAAAGTCCAACATAAGTCAGATAATTATTGATATGTCTCCTAGTATCTCTCCGAACTTTGGAGGTTTTTATTTTACAAAGAAAGACTAGGTGCTGTTCTGCATTATTTCTTCAGTATGTGAATCCTTAGCAACAAGAGAACATAACTACAATATACTCACTCTGGCAAGACATAGGTGATCAATATAGAATAATTAGAAACTATAATTTTCCAATACGTGATTCAATGGGATAGATGAGTTGCTGTGCTCAGTTGAAAATCATTTTCATTTTAAATGCTGCAAAAGCTCAGATTATGGGCCCTACATGTCTTTGTTGAATTAGCTTCTCTTCTTTTTCAGAAGTTTAACAGTAAATATGGCCAGGGTGTTAATTAAGAGGGCTGCCAATCTTACTGAATAATGGAGTGCTGAAAATAGCACAAGGCAGGGAATTGACCTTCTGTGTCAAAGAGGTGATTCAACTCTGAAGTCTCAATTTTGGGATGATGACTACAGAACAATGAACTCTAGAAAGAAAAAAAAAATGAGAGTAGTTTCATCATTAACTCATCCGTTCTCTCCTAATTAGCAATTTAAATGCTGCCAGACAATGCTGTGCTAAAGATTTTTAAGGAATAAGAGATGGCACAGGTAGCACTTTCCCTTAAGCCTAAATGGCTGCCAATTCTTCCCAAAGAAAATTTGCCTTTAAGCTACTGTCACAAATGGGTTACAATAAGAATAGTATAAAAAAGGAGATGGTTACCAAGTGAGGGGTGCCATGCTTTCTACAAGCATTGGACATGGCCAGTAAGTATAGAGAAGAGTCCCAAAGGAAGAGGAATTCTTTGAGATGATAAGGTTCTCCAGATGGTTTTGATGACATTGTGTCTGAGTGCATCATGGTCTGGGAGCATTACTACATAGAATCCAAAATTGCTCAGAAAAGTTCAGCCAAGTTATATGAGCAGAAAAGAGAAGAAAAACAAAAGAATTAGAATTCTGAGATTAAGATGATGTATTCAGGTGGACAACCAACCAATTAAACTGGGCCTTTAGAAGTGTCTTGGACAGAAATGCCAGATGGGCAAAAATTGCAGAGGATGGATGCGAAGGAAATAATGAAAGGATTGCATTTGAAGATATGTGGTGTTTTTAAGGACTCTCAAGTTTTCCCTTGAAATGATAATCCATTACTTTTAATATCAATATTCTTTCTTTTTTAAGATCAAAGTCTATTCTATTTTTTTATTAAATGTGCAGTTCTTCTATACGTATTTCCTTATTTATCATGCTATAAAAGAAAAAAATCAGATTAAAAAGGAAAACAATGACAACTCCCCCCAAAATTAAGCAAACAACAAAAAGGTGAAAATACTATATTGTGATCCACATTCAATCTCCCTAGTCCTCTAGTTGGATGCAGATATCTCTCTCCATCAGAAGTCTATTGGAATTGGTCTGAATGACCTAGGTGTTGAAAAGAGTCATGTCCATTAGAATTGACCATTATATAATCTTGTTGCTGTGTACAATGTTCTCTTGATTCCACTCACTTTACTCAGCTTCGGTTCATATAAAATCTCTCCAGGCCTCTCTGAAATCATCCTGCTGATCATTTCTTATAGAATAATAATATTCCATAACATTCACATACAATAACTTATTCAGCCATTCCCCAACCGATGGGCATCCACTCAGTTTTCAGTCTTGTCACTACAAAAGGAACTGCTGCAAACATTTTTGTACATATGGGCCCTTTTCCCTTTTTTATGATCTTTTTGGGATACAGACCTAGTAAAGACACTGCTGGATCAAAGGGTATGCACAGTTTTCCAATATTCTTTTTTCTTGTTCTTCAGTTGTTTTTCAGTTATATTTGATTCTTTGTGACACCACTGGAGCTGCAGAGAGATTAGAACTGTTTGCCATTTTCTTCTCTATCTCATTTTACAGATGAAGCAATTGAGGTAAACAGGATTAAGTGGCTTTTCTAGAGTCACACAACTAGGAAGTGTCTGAGACCAGATTTAAACTTAGGAAGATGAATTTCCCTGACTTCAGGTTTGACACTTTTTTTTAAATTGCTCAATATAGATTTAAATCATCATATCACAATTATAGGTCATCTAAAGAGCAATCAAGAGAATTTTGGGGAGCCTAAATATGCTCTAAAATATTACTCAATGAAGATTACCAAATGAATATCATTGTTAATGTCATACAAGATATATTTCACTGGAAAAGGAAATGGGTCAAACTTGTGTGAGAGTTTTTAGCCAAGGGCCAATAATTTTTTTTTAATAATTATATTTCCAGGGGAGCTATTGCAGCACTGTTGGTGCAGTAGATAGTGCACAGACAGACACTGAAGTCAGTCAGACTTGAGTTCCAATCTAGCCTCAGGCACTAACTGTGTGACTTTGAGCAAGTCACTTAACCCCAATTGCTTCCCAAAACAAAGCAAACAATATTCTTTTTCTGATCCTAAGATCTTCCTCAAAAAGGCTTGTCTTCCTCAAAAGCCTAGAATATGATAATTATGTTTCTGTATAATTGCTTTCCCTTGTAACCCTATGCATTTTATTTTATGCATTAAAAGACAATATTTGGAGAAGAGTTTCATTGACTCCACAAAACCGCCAGTGGATCCAAACATTGTAACAACCCTGATGGACAGAGAGTGACAGATAATGGTATGCTTCACATGTATTCCTGTAATTTTAAGATGTCTACAGGAAGGCTGCCAGATCTTTGGGTGGCTCTCTTTTGGAGGACTTAAGGGATGAAATGGCCAAGAGATACACAGGATAGGAAGGCAGCAGGCATGGGTTTACATGTTTTTTTTGGCAATCTCCAATGGGTATACTAAAGATCCCTCCAAGTATGAAAAGTATGCAGAGGCAACATTTCCTGAAAGTGATTTTATGTGAGATGGATCTTGGCTGCTGGATCTAGAACTGAAAAGTGACTAGTGGCAAATTTTACAGAGGAGAGGCTCAGAGCTAGTCAATGATTGACCCAGGGTCCCGTGTCTGAGAAAGGATTTGGATTCAAAGAGCACTGCCCTATCCAATATTCCATCTGCCAGTACAAGAGTAATCTTCTAGGTGCATTCAACATCGTTGTTAACAACATCAATGATCGTTCTTTACTCAAATACAATAGTGCTAAAGGGCATTGATGAATGTAAAGCTATTAGCTGCTAAACCCAATCACCTCCAGATGGGCTTTAATAATTCTTTTTCATGCTTCTAAATAGCTGTTTTATGTTCTTCTCCCCAAATCTGTGATTTCTTGCTACCAGCAGTATGTTCCATCCATTTGGAATCTTCTACCTTGTCTGAATGCAGGTCTAAAGTTGACAGCACGCTGCTCTTATTGAGGGAAGTTGATATCATTTTGGGCAATCATTTTTCTGACCATTCTTAAAGGCTTTTGAGCTGACTCCCAGCTGGGTTTGGGCTATTTGATGTGGTCAGATAAGTTATCTCTAGATAGGAGAAATATCACCATCTCCATGTTTACTACCAGGAAGCTAGCTAACCTCGGGGATAGAATTCTGGTTTTGGAATAAGGAGGACCTGAATTCAAATCTACTCCTGAGACTTACTGGCTATGTGACCCTGAGAAAGTCATTTAACTCTATTTGACTCAGTTTTCTCATCTGTAAAATGAGTTGGAGAACAAAATGGCAAACCATACTGGATATTTGCCAAGAAAACAGCAAATAGAGTTCTGAGTTAGACATGACTGAACAATACAAATGCTTATTACCAATCAGGCAGTATCAGGGAATAAGTAAATGGAGAATGGTTTTTAAATCAGAATGAGTTGGGTTGAAGACAAGACTCTGACATGTATTATCCAGATGGTCTCTCTGGAGAATTCACTTAATCTCTGAATAACCCAAGAAAGCATTCAGTCAATCAATCAATATATATTAAGCTTCTTTTATGTGTCAGGCACCGTGCTAAACCCTGGAGATACAAACAGGGGCAAAAGAGCATCTGAAAAAGCACCCCTAAATGCTCTCCACACAATGTTTTTACCATTGATCAAAAGATCTGGGTGCTAGATATGAGAATGGAAAGCCTTGAATTGACAGAATTTCAATTCTAAACAACAAAGAGGTAGATAGAAAGGTATATTTTATTATTATGTTATTGACATAAAAATCAATTCTTCTATTTGTCTAAGATACTGATTATAAGACAGGGATGTATCCATCCTGTCAATAATTCACTCCATACAATCTAAGTCCACATTGTCTGGAAATGAAACTTCTTGGGAGGAAAAACCATATTAAAGTATCTCCAAAAGACTAGAAGGCTAATAAGTTATTATAAGGCTTGTCTTTACATAAACACATACATGTACAAGCACATATACACAAACACAAACACACAAAATATACATACCTATTAGATAGTAGCAAGTGGAAGAAAAGCTTCCTTCAAAGGGGAAAAAACCTGGTTTCAAGTTTGAAATCTGACACAGTCTAGCTGAGACTGGTCATGTCCTAGGACCTTGCACTGGCTCTAAATTCTAGGTAATTCTTCAGTTACAGAGCAAAATTAGAATTGTGTTAGGAGAGGAAGTTTCTTTCACCAGTATTCATGAAATCATAGATTTGGTCCAAAAATTATTTACAATCACAATAACAATGCAAATATAACATGAAAAAATATCTGGCAACAGTAACAATGAATGAATGAATGATGGAAGGAAAGGTATTTAATAAGTACTAACTGTGTATTAGATACTCTGCTAAGTGCTAAGGATACAAATTCAAAAGCAGGACATTGATACCGAAGGATTTTCCATTGTGGCACAGGGAGACGACATATGAAGGAAAGACTGATAGCGAAGATTGGGGAGTCTCAAGGATGGTGAGTGAGACTGCCGGGGAGCTAGTTGTTAATACCCATTTCAGAATCTATGGTGGTATGTATTTGATTGTAGTACCCAGTTCTAGAGAGGTCCAAAATTGGGTCAATTGCAATGAGCTAAATAGAATGGGTCACATATATTCTGCTGGTTAACTCACTAATCCATAAAATACAGCTGCAGGGTAGTGATTCCAAAGCTGAGTGGATTGTCATCCAAAGCCTGGTTTCAGGAGGCCCATTGGAGGTTCATAGGAATCAGAGAGAGAATAGGTGTTAAGGTGAAGATCAGGGTGAATGGTAGAATGGGAGGTGATAAATGAGGCACACTAGGAGCTAGTTTCAGAGTCAGAGAGACTTGGATTCAATCTCATGTCTGACTTACTGATTTTTGGTCCAGTATCAAAAGATATTTAACCTCCCAGTGTCTCAGATAATTCATTAAAACCACAAATTGCAAAATGATTGCCCATTTATATCAGTGGATAGACTTTCTTCACTGAACATTGCCTATGCCATTAACACCATGCTGTTCTGAAGTTGTTTTCTTCACCTCCAACTCTTTGTGATTCCATTTGGGGTTTTCTCAGCAAAGATGCTGGAGTGGTTTTCCATTTCCTTCTCCAGCTCATGTTACGGAGGAGGAAACTGAGGCAAATGGTTCAATGATTAGCCCAGGGACAAGTAGTATGTATATAAGGACAGATTTGAACTCAAGAAGATAGTCTTCCTGACTCCAAGTCCACTATCATGCCATCTAGCTGCATAGATCGAGCTGAAAGTGTACTGATTTTTGTAATGTATTATATAATACAGAAAAAATTGGCTAGACAGTGTATTCCAAATGGCTTAGAGCAGTTTCAAGGTGTACCAAGACTTTGGGCCACACTGTGCCTATTAAAAAATTACATTTTGGTTTTGCCAATATATAAAAAGAGCATTTCCACAGCTTTTCACTAAAAATAAATTGTGACCTAGATGTTTAAGCTCATTTGCTATTTATTCAGTTAATGAAAGAATGCACATCCATTTCTCCACTTGCAGCTGTTTGGGCTCCTGCTGTGTCTCTGTGTTTCCCCCTCATCTGGATGGACAGGTTATGATTAATGGTCTTCAAGAGGGAGGCAATCAGAAAGATCTTTTTGTTGTTATTCCAGAAGATAACCCCCCCCCCAAGTTCTTCTTCATTGGGACTACTGAGACACAGACCTCATTGGCAACCAAGTGCCCTCTTCACCCACAAAGGGCCCTTTGGAGGTGAAAGTGGGAAATAAAGATGTTCCGGTGTAATGGGCATGACAAACCTTGGGCTGACGCATGGAATTAGAGCCAGTAAAGTGCCATTTTCACTTTGCTATGGAACTCATCCTAATGTCTTCATTCCTTTGAATTAGGGCAGTACGTTATTTCACCAGATTCCCACATTCTGTCCCTTCAATGACAGGGCCAAAGGCTCAAAACCAGAAAGGAGCTTAGAAGTTATCAAGTACCCTTCTATCCTATTTTGTAGAAGAGGAAATTGAGGCACAGTGAGCTTAAAGGACTTGATGGATTTTGGACCCATCTCACTGATTTCAAATTCTCTAAAGCATAAAGAGTTGGAGGGCAGGGAACACATCATGAACACATCATGTTTTCACATCCTCTTGGGAGTTTCACCAATAATATATGCCCCATTCTTGTTGAATGGGCAGTTAGATGGCATAGTGGATAATTCACTGACCCTGGAGCCAGGTTTACAGTTTCCTGAGTTCAAACCTGGCCTCAGACACTTAATTACTTAATCATTTAATCCAGTTTACCTCAGTTTTCTCATCTGTAAAATGATCTGGAGAAGGAAATGACAAACCACTCCAGTATCTGCCAAAAATAACTCTTAAATGGGGTCATAAAGATTCAAATACACCCCAAAACTAAATCAATAATAACATCAATATTTGTTGAATGAATTAAACAAGTTAGAGTGAATTTTCTCCAATTTCAGGGATACTTCCTAAAAGCCTTACTCAAGGACACATTACTTTTCACCAAATTATATGAAGAAAAGCAACTTGCTAGTTTTTAGTAAATTTGTAACACATTTCATTTATGTGTTTTTTTTTTTTAAGAATGTAGACTTTTGTTGTTATTCAGTCATTTTTAGTTGGATCTGACTCTGTGAAACCATTTAGGACTTTCTTGGCAAAGACACTGGAGTGATTTACTACTTTCTTCTCCAGCCATTTGACAGATGGAAAAAAAACTGGGCACAGCAGGGTTAAGTGATTTGCTCAGGGTTACAATCAAGTATCTGACACCAGATTTAATTCATGAAGATGAGTCTCCAGACCTGTGCTCTATGGTACCACCAAACTATACCTTTGGGACCAAAACACAAGACTATCAGATTAAGCTGAAATCGATTAGGATTTTTAAAAAATCTGTTTAGATTTTATGTGAATGAAAATGCATCAAAGTGGGTAGAATAATGTCCTTGGAGTTAGGAAGACCTAGTTTATATCTTGCCTCTGATAAGACTGGGTGCCCAAGGGGGAGCCATATTGCTGAGGCTCTAGCAAATCTCTAAGACTTCTCTATTAAGTTCTTTTATATGGTTATGGTTTGCATTGGTGTTCCACCCACCCCTCAAATTAGGAAATCCTGACATATGTCTGGGAAATGATTCCCAGATCTATAGTCAGGATCAAATGAACTAATCCAGACATCATAAGCTTTCCTACAACAGTTGTCAGGGCCAGTCTCACAAGTACTCATCATCCAATTGATTATGAATCAAAAGCAAACCCTTACGTTTCAAAACTGCCTTTCTGGAGAGCCCTTTCCTGGTTGTTGTAACCATGTTTTTACTGCTTCATGACCCAAACACCAAATTATTTCACTAAAGGATGCTAACTGAAATTCCATCATGTCATAATTAATAGCAATGATAGTCTCTTCTCTCTTCCTGGGGGGAAAAAGTTTTTACACTGTTTTTGTTTTTTAAGGCAGATTTTGTTCCTGCTTGAGTCTTCTGTCCAAAGTATGGGAAAATCCTTCCTTCCTTCCTTCCTTCCTTCCTTCCTTCCTTCCTTCCTTCCTTCCTTCCTTCCTTCCTTCCTTCCTTCCTTCCTTCCTTCCTCTCTCCCTCCCTCTGTTCCTTCCTTCCTTCCTCCCTCCCTCCCTTCTTTCTTTCTTTCTCCTTTCTCTCTCTTTCTTTCTCCTTTCTCTTTCTCTCTCTCTGTTTCTTTTTTCTTTCTTTCTCTCTCTCTTTCTCTCTCTTTCTCCCTCTCTCTCTTTCTTTCTTTCTCTCTTTCTTTCTCTCTCTCTTTCTTTCTTTCTCTCTTTTTTCTCTCTCTCTTTGTTTCTCTCTCTCTCTCTCTCTCTCTCTCTCTCTCTCTCTCTCTCTCTCTCTCTCTTTCTTTTCTTTCTTTCTCCTCTGATTTTTAATCCAGAAAGCTACCAATATCTTCTAGAAGGCAGAAACACAGTGCTCAAGATAAATAAGTCTCTTGATTTTCATTTCACCTAGAGATGAATTACTAAAACTGTAGCTATGTTTAAATGACTGATTAGGGCCCAATGCTACCCCAAGCTCACATTATAGGTATTATTAGGACACCTTCACAGATGCAAACTAAAAAATTTTCAGTGGTTGGGGTAAATGAAAGCATGAATGCCGTCCAGCCAGCATATCGAAATGTTCTTCATCTCATCAGAGACTCGTGCAGATTAATTTCAGGTGATGACAGATCTCTCATCCAAATGTTGCCCAAAGTGACGTGAAGTAATTTTTCTCCACTGGTGATGAACTTGACTTGGGGATCATTATCTAAAAAGCTAACATTTCACAATTAAAAAAAAACCCTGACATCACTCTAAGCCTATATAATGAAATTATCTGAGCTAACAAATAGAAGATAAAGATCCAAGGTTTGAATTTCAAAGGCTCAGTCTATATCATCCATGCATACTGAATATGTCTTAGTTAAATCTTGGGGGAATTAACACCTTAGAATCCAGCTGGTTCAGGTCATGCTGTTTATATCCCATTTTCCCCAACAATAATGTAAAGAAGCAGGCAGTACCAGGTGCCAGATAGAGGCCAGATGGCAACAAGACAACATCAAATAAAAATAATGGATTGAGATTTAATGTTCTGTGATAGCCCAAGATCTTTAAGTATGACATGCAATCTATTGTATATTTTCTCTATTGCTGGCCTTATTGCTACTGGCTGGGCTTCAGCTTGGTAACTTAGCATGGGAAAATGAGCAGAGAGATAATTAGGGAATTATATATATTGGAATCTCAGGTCTTTAACAGGGAGGGTTTTGTTCTAAACACTATAACCATGTTCACTTAATGGTACACAAGATGATAAATTAGTCAACCTCAAAATCAAGTAAATCAGAGTATGAATAAGAGAGAAAGAGAGTAGGAAGAAGATGGAAAGTAGGAGGGGGAAAGTGAAGTAGAGAGGAAAGGAAAGTAGGAGGAAGGGAGAGAGAGAGACAAAGGCAGAAAAAGACTCAGATAAAGACAGAGACAGATGCACACAGATAAACAGACAGAAAGAGAAAAAGAGCAAGAGACAGAGACAGAGACAGGGAAGGAAGAAGGAAGAAAGGGAGGAGAAAAGAGAAAGGGGAAGAAGGAAGGAAAGGAAAAGAGAGAAGAGTTAAATAGAATTGAATTAGTCCCTGGAGTCAGAAAGTCTTAGGTCCAACCCCTAACTCTGACAAATACTAGGTGTATAAATGTGGCTGTCATTGAATCTTCCTTTCTTCTTTCGTTCCTTCCTTTGTTCCTTCCTTCCTCCCTCCCTTCCTTCCTTCCTTCCTTCCTTCCTTCCTTCCTTCCTTCCTTCCTTCCTTCCTTCCTTCCTTCCTTCCTTCCTTCCTCCCTTCCTTCCAATCCTCTCTTCTTCCACTTCTTAACTATCCTGTTTCACCCTCCAACTTTTGCTTTTCACAGCACCTCATTTTCTTGCTTCCCCTTTCGCTAAATCCTTCTTCTCTGTCTTCTTGGCTGGATTTTTCTCCTCTATTTCCCATCTTGAATAGGGCTTTCCCTCTCAAGGTGTTCTATTTTTTTCTTGATGCATTTTTTCTTGATGATTCCATCCACATCCTTGACCTCATTTACATGTTCTGTGAAGGTAATTATCATATATTTATATGTATGTCTATATTCATGCATACATCTCCATTCTCAACCCCTTCCAAGAGTCTTACTCTTGAATTTGCAAATGCTTCCTGGTTATTTCCATTGCAAAGATCACTGGCACTGGAGTCAAAAAAAATGACTCAAGTTCAAGTGAAGTTCATTGGATAACCACTCTAGAGTTGGAAGAGACATTAGAGGCCATCTATTCCACCTTCCTCCAGAAAAGTTGTGACTTGACTAAGGTTACACACACATAGTAGAAAAATTAGGATTCAAAACCAATTATTCTAACAACAGACTTAGGGCTCTTTTTTTTGAATTACACTTAAATTACACAACAAGTAATTTCTCAGTTTTTCTCTCTTTAAAATGAGATGTTTTAATGAATAATAAGATTGTATGGAAAGTGCTCTGTAATCTTTAAGATACTATAAAATAGAAGTTATTAATATTATTATGCCCTCAAGATGCCCTATAGATAGATAAAATTCAGTCATTCAAAACCACATTTGTCAACTCTCTTCCCAGAAACAACACTGTTGCTCCCTCTTCTTTTGGTCTCCATCTTTCTAGCCACCCAGGCACTAAAACTTGAGTTGAGTAGTTGCCCATGTTTTACTAGTTTTAATTTCAGACAGCTCTCCCTTTTCTCCATTGTAGTCCTTTTTGTCTATTTGGTCAAATTTTGGTTCTTAAGACTATCACACTCCTTTCAATATAAATAATGAAATTTCTTGGATATAGAGTGAAAGGACTAGGCTTCAGATTGTGGGTTTTTTTTTTAGATTCTGTGTTTTGATACTATTTTTGTGACCTTGGCTAAGCTCTCTAGGTTTCACTTCCCATATCTGCAAAATGAAGGGGTAGAATAAAAGAATTCTATGGTTTCTTCTAATTCCAAGTCTGTGAAACTGTGCTTTTGTCACTCAACAAATAAAACTTAACTTCTTGGAATGATTTGCCTTGTTAGACAAGCAAGAACAACCAGGAATAATCACTTTTGAAGATTTTTCCTGTGGCTCTAACCTGGATGCTGGTATGTTGATGACTATCATAGGACCAAAAACTCTGCAAGCCCAGAGGAGCATGCACTTACATTGAAACACTTAATGGTAAACAAGCAGTATTAGTATTCAAAAGGTTTTTATATATCAAAGGTTTATTAGTTATATTATATCTTTGGGGAAGCTAAGATGTATAGTGAATAAAGTGTTAGATTTAGAGTCAGGAAGATCTGATTTCAAATTCAGTGTGTGACATTTTCTAGCTAGGTGAGTCTGGGTAAGTCACTTCACTCTGTTTGCCTCAGTTTCCTCATCTGTCAAGTGAGTTAGAGAAGGAATGGCAAACCACTTCAGTATCTTTAACAAGGAAACCCCAAATGGGCCCATGAAGAGTTGGACGTGAAAGAACAACTACATCATATCCTCCGATGTACTTTGATGAAATATACATAAATTTTATGTTAGATTTTGCTTTCAGTTGTTAGTTGTATAGTGGTAATAGCTATTCATTTAGGTCTTATTAGCTGCTAAATATTGGGAGAATAAGCAAAAGAGCCTTTTAATCTTTCTAATGCTTGGAATTTGCTTCTAAAAATTAGAGGAGAGGATCCTTTGAGATCTATTAGTTCAATGTGTCCTTATTTTTATAGATGAGGAAACTGAGACCTAGAGAGGTTGTATGACTTGCCCAATGTTACACAGTTAGTAAGCAGATTAACAAAGATTCAAATTCAGGTTCTCTGATTTTAGATCTGTTTCATTATAACTACCTCAAAAACAATCACGCACCAACTTACAGATTGCCAGTAAAGATCATTACATTTTAAATTGTGAATGTTGTCACTTTAGAATTCATATTTTAAGGCATATGCTTTAACATATGTACCTATTTTTATGTTCTAAGCAAATACCACAAACATGTTTTCTGTCTTAGCTTTACCAGAGTAAATATTAATTTCTTTTCCCATTAATAAAATTTTGCCTACAGGTATCCCAAATTTACTCATCATAAACACTTTTAAGCCTCCTAGCTCCTTCTAAAAATTATACTATGAAACAGATGAAATCAATGCAAGTCATATTATAAATAATTATTCATCTTGACAATCCTTTATTGGCAGGGTTAAATAGCAACACCTGGCTAATGAGCATAATAGCTGATGTTTCTTTAGGAGTTATTATTATTTCTTAACTGCACCTGTGGCACAATCAATCTAGGCAACTCCCAGTGAAGAATGTCTCTTTACCAATGCAGATGATCACTTTCTCAGCAACTTCTAGTCTTCAAGAATTACTTAGGACAACAAGAATTTACATATGTTGCTCAGAATAGCACAGAGAATAAGGGTAGGATTTGAATCCAGATCCCCTTTATTTTAAGCTTAAGTTTCTATCCATTTCCTCTCATACAGGACTTTAAAGTTTGTAAAGTATTTTCCAGGTATTATAATCTTGTTTGGGTCTCACAAAAATTCTTGGGAGAAAAGTGACCCATGATTTCAAAAGCATAAGGAGGAACTCCTCAAATCCAGAAAGTTTTCCCCACTATTTAAGTTGAGATGACATCACAGAGAAATTAAGTGAATTGCTCATAGTTATACAGCAAAAAAAAAATGAATTTGGTACCAGTTCTCCCTGATCTCCAAACCCAAGGTTCTTTCCACAGTATTACATCAAGCTGCATGGTTTCTCCCAGTTTTAATGAAAAATAAAGACTAGGTTAAATGGGAGGGTACTCTGTCACTTGTGCTGAAACTAAATTCACTTAATAAATAGATTAACTCTTTTAAAATGATTCATATTTTTTTTGATAACACTGTTTAGGATGGAATCTTAAGGGGTGCTTAGTATTTCCTTGAAATTTCCTTGAAAAATGTCAATTTATCTTCATCCTCCTACTGCCCATTTCTATTGACTCATCCTTGGACTTCCATTTGTCTCCATTCCAATAAAATTAGTAGGGCAAGACCCAGGCAAAGTTATGTGCTATGTTATATTTTGTACTTTAGAATTTCTATTTTCTATCTTTGGAGCTGAAAGTGTTTTAAATAGTTTCAATTTTTTCAACCAAATTACCTCTTCTTTTTCTTGATGTGAAGAAGTATTATTTCATGTGGTTTTCTTCACCACTTTCACCCCCAGAAAATTATAAAGTGGCTAAAGATGAAAGTTTCCTTTTTAGTCTAGAATAGAAAGCAACTTTGTAAGGGCTAGGAGAAATCTAAAAGAAATGTTACACCATATTCTTCCCAGATTTAGGCAAATTGTCAGTCTAACTCCCACAAACAAGCTATAATTATCATTGGAAAAAAAGCATAATTTAGTTTATGGAACTGCTGACAAAAAGGCCAGACATCATTCAGCAAAATGGTTTTTGTTGACCTAACTCTCATAATACCATGTACCTTTAATCACTTTTTCATGGAGCATTCTTAATTCTTTATTTTTTAAATATACAATAATGTCTCTATCCTTTATCTCAAGAAAAATTCCATCTCAAAATTCAATGAGAATGGGACTCATCAAGCATTTATTGGTAAAGAATTATATAGTAAAAATCACCAACATATTACAGTCAAACATTACTGTAAGTCATAAGTCAACATTATGAATCAACAAGAAGAACAAATTAAGGATGAGGTAAGCAGGTAAATGGCCCAGCTTTTCAAAGTCGAAGGCACATGAAATTTACAAAATATGCCTGACTTTCAGGACTTCTCCATTATGCTTCCACACAATTACCCTCTACAACCACTCCCATCTCCTGCCTTTTGACTCCCTTTTATGTGTTGTCTCCCTCCATTAGATTTGCAGGGTGAGACATTCTGCCTTTCTTTGTATACTCTTTACTTAACACAATGCCTGACACACAGGAAACAACTAAAAAAGACTTGTTAACCTATTAAGTGACAGATTTGAGGGTTAGATTACAAAGTCAATGCTTACTAGCCTTTCACATGGAACGGTCTGTTTCAAAATGGAGTTGGGACCAAAAAGAGGAAGCACTTTTTTTTTAGAAAAAAAAACAGCAATTAAATCAACTGGTAATGGCTTTAAAATACTATTTTTTACATTGATGAAATAGTTGGTGCCTTTAAGTGGCAGGAAAAGAACTTGAGTAAAATTTTCTAGCTTTTGTGCACCATATTTGCAAACAGGGCACCAAAAGAACTATGGCATAAATATAAAGTTTTAAATTAATTTATAAATTATATAGTCTCTTTGGTGGTTTAAAGAGGCAAAAAATAATTTTATGTGTTAAAAATTGCTATTAACTCTTGTCAGAGATAAATTGTTTGACAGATATTTGAAAACTATGGAATAGGTATAAGTATAGGGCACTGTGGTCCCTCAACTAATTTGCATGTGACTGTAAGACTAAAGAGGATTAAATTTAAAAAGCAAAAATATGATAAATTATTTGGAGACTGAGATTATTAAATAAAGACTATTGACAGTAACCAACTGTAATATCTGCCTTAAGAGAATTATAAATATTTATTAGATGTCTATTATGTGCCAACCACTATATTTAGCACTAGAGGCATAAAAAGAGGGGAAAGAAGAGTTCTTGCCCCCAAGAAACAGAGAATAAAGGCAAACTTTTGCAGATGATTTTTGTTTACTATGAATTGACTGACTAATACACCACCCTGGTGAGTGAAAAAAAAATGGCTGGGCTTGTCTGCCTTGACCAGTAAATGACCCTGAGTTATTTTGCATTGAAATTTGATTATCACAAGCTGATTTTTAATTGAAGCATCTTCATGAGTAAAAAGCTTGATGGTTTAATTTTTTTTTATTGACCATCGAGAGCCATCTTGATGTCCTTGAAGTTTTTGCTTTAAAGGGAATTGCTAAGAAAATGAATAGTATCATCACAGAATCTTTTTTAAGGGTGATTATGAGGTGAAAGAATTTGTAAGTGTTTTATTGACTTGGGAATGCAAGAGAAGATTTGCTTAGGAAGAGTAATAAGAACAGAATGGCAAGCATTATCTTTCCCTAGAATGGGAAGTTAGTTGAGAAGCAGCTTTGTATAGTGCAGATGTTCCTGAATAGTCATGATATTAAAACTGAAATTCCAAGTTGTGAGTTGCTGAGGTCATAGAGTTTTCATCACTTCTGGTTCCTTGATTCATTCCTGTACATGTGTGTGCACACTTTCCTTCATAAATAGTGAATATGTTGGTAGTTGAATGTCTGAGGCTTGTTCATGAATTGGGATGAATTGGGAATTGGGTTTATTATTCTGGCTTTCTGGTATGTTTCAGTTTCATACCAGAGTGTGTTGAAATATTATTTTTTTGCCTCATTGTTAAGTAAATGGTGTTGTTTAAGATCCCAGGAACCAAGATAATGAAGTACAGGCAGCAACCCAGATGAAATCTCTCGACTTTCTCCTTCAAAAAAACTTTAAAATCACTCCTTAAATCGAGTTTTGGAGTGGCAGAGCCAACAACACATCAAAGAGAGATATTTGTCTAGCCTAAGAAAACTTAGAATTCTGTGTCATGCAGGTTGGGTCTAGACAAGAGTCCAACAGTAATACTGATAGTGGGCTTTGGAGGTGACCAAAACAATGGTGGCAGCAGCAAAAGAAGCAGCAGCTTCAGGAGATTTTAATCCACAGTCAATAAGATGATTTGGCAATTTGTTTGAAAAAGATTAGAGGGGACCCTTTGCTGGAACTGGAAACAGTGATCACCAATTGGTGATCACTGGCAATTCTATTGTTCATACAGAATTCTGGTTTGTAGTTCCAGAGCAGAAAGGATTGCTCATAATTGGTCACAAGGGGAACCAAGGCCCCGGTCATATTTCTGAGGCGAGACAACAATAGTACTTGTGACTATAGAGAACCAAGGCCTCTTCCTGGAAAAAAGATCAGAACATAGACCAGGAGAACAGTGACCATACCTCTCCAAAGATCACACCATCTGGGAAGCAATACAATTTGCAGATTCCCAGAATCCAGCTTTGAGAATAAGAGCACAAAAAGTCTGAAGCTTGAGGAGTGCCCCTCCACTCTCAGGTGAGCTGAGTCCAACTTTTACATGAAATTAAAAATAAAGAACTAAGTCTGGGAAAATTCATAAAAAGCTACTATGGTGGTGGCAAGACTAAATCATAAATTCAGAAAAATGATAATGTGAACACAGCTATAACCAAACCCTCAAAGAAAAATGCTAACTGGACACAAGTCCAACAAAATTTCTAAAAGAGTTAAAAGGATAAGAGTGATAGAGGAAAAAATTTGGAAAATAAATGAGAATGGTAAAAGAACATTATGAAAAGGAATTAATAGCTTGGAAAAAGAAGTACAAATATTCACTGAAGAGAATTCCATAAAAATCAGAATTGGCCAAAATAATTCCTTAAAAATTAGAATTTTTAGCAAGTGGAGCAAGTGGAAAGTGAGAAGATATTAATCATCTTATAGCTGACCTGAAAAGTGACCATGGAGAGACAGTTTAAGAATAATTGGTCTGCCCAAAAGTTACAATGAAAAAAGAATATTATTCTTCAAGAAATTATCAAAGAAAATTGCACCAATATCCTAGAAAGCAAATTAGAAATTGAAAAAAAATCCATTATCTTCTGAACGAGATCTCAAGATGAAAACTCTCAGGAATATCAAAGCTAAATCCCAGCACAAAAGAGAAAAACTTCAAGTAGTTAGGAAAAATGATTCAAATATTACGGAGCCACAGATTTTGCATTAAAAGAGTGGAGGGCTCCGTATATCATTCAAAAAAGCCAAGGAACAAAATTTACAAGGAACAAGAATTAATTACCAAGCAAAACTTAGTGTAATTCTTCAGGAGGAAAATGGATATTGAATGAAATAGAGAACTTTCAAGCATTCCCAATGAAAAAACAGTACTTCTATATTCAGACACAAGGGAAGAAACACACGAAAGAGTAATCAAAAGGGACTCAATTAAACTGTTTACCTTTCTATATGGGAAGATGATACTTGTAACTTCTATGAACTTTATCATTATTAGGGAAATTAGAAGGATTCTACATAGACAAAGGGAATGGGTATGACTCAGTTGTGTTGCAATGATTTAAAAAAGTTATGTGAAAGAGGGATGCACTGGAAGAAAAGATAAGGGAGAGGAAAAATGGGAAAATTTTCTCATATAGAAGAGACATGCAAGGAAGAGCTTTATAGTTGGGGTAAAGAGAGGGGTGGTATGCGGTATTTGAACCTCCTTGTTATTAGGATTGTTTCAGAGTTGGAAAACTATATATACACACTCAATTGGACATAGAAGTCCATCTTACCCAATAGAGAAATAGGAGGGAAAGAGGAAAAGAGACTTGGAAAAAGAAAATAAAAGGGAGGATTGATTAAGGAAAGTCATGGTCAGAAGCAAAACAAACTTTTGTGGAGTGGCAAGAGAAAAAGAGAAGAAAATAGAATGGAGGAAAATACATAGTAATCATAATTGTGAATGTCAATGGGATGAATTTAACCATAAAATGGAAGAAGAAATAGATTAGAAACTAAAATCCAATATGTTGTTTATAAGAGACATATTTGAAACAGAGTCACAGAGAGGCAAATGAAGAACAGAATCTCTAATGTTATGGCAATCATGATCTCAGAATACAAAAGCAGAATACATGTAATTAAAAAGACAATTGGGGAAATTACATTTTGCTAAAAATACAATAAGATCAGAATTTTTTTCCCTGAGGCAATTGGGGTTAAGTGACTTGCCCAGGATCACACAGCTAGGAAGTGTTAAGTGTCTGAGTCCAGATTAGAACTCAGGTTCTCCTGATTTCAGAGCTAGTGTTCTATCCACTGCATCACCTAGTTGCCTCAAGATCAGAAATTCTTGAGGGTAAATTTCTCTGATAAAGATCTCCACACAAACGATTGAATCAAATTTATAAAAATAAGACCAATTCCCCAATTGATAAATGGTCAAAGGATATTAACAGTCAGTTTTCAGAAGAAGAAATAAAAGGTATCTAGATTCATATGAAACAATGTTCTAAATCACTATAGATTAGAAAATGAAAATTAGAAAACAAAATATCATGAAGGAAAGAAAAGACAGATAATAATGATTATAATCTTCTATTATTATATTTGCCTTCTTGAAATGGAAAATAATTGTTGCATATTTTGAATTCTCCATGATATTCTTCTAGGCACATTTAATGTTTTTTTTTTTTCTTTTCTGTCTTCCTCCTATTTTTCTTCCTTATTTTGTATTTAATTTTAAATAGAGAAATATTTAAAAAAATGCAAATGAAAACATTTTTGAAGTACCACTTCACACCTATTATAAATGACACATGCTGAAGATGATGAGGGAAAATAGGTACATTAACAAATTGTTGGTGAGGTGTGAATTGGTCTAATCATTCTAAAGAACACTTTGAGACTATGCATAAAGGGCTAGAAAATTGGACCTATTCTTTACTCAGTAATATCTCTACTAGGTCTGTACCTTAAAGAAATCAAAGAAACAAAAAAAGGACCTGTATATTAAAAATATTTATAGCAACTCTTTTTTTTGTGGTGTAAGGAACTGGAAATTCAAGAGATGTCCATCAATTGGGGAATGACTGAAAAACTTGTGGCATACGATTGTAATGAGATATTATTGTGCTATAAAAATGATGTAGAGGGTGGTTTCAGAAGAAAAAAAATATATGGCAAGACCTGTATGAACTGATGCAAAGGAAAACAGAAAGTATGAATATCATTGTGCATAGTAAGATGATCAACTATGAAAAACTTGGCTACCCTAATCAATGCAATTATCCAAGATAATTCCAAATTAACTTTGAAAATATGCTACCTCCAGAAGGAGAACTGATGAATTCTGAGTGAAAGTTAAAGTGTAATTTTCTTGCTTTTTATTTATTTATTTTTGAGGGTTTTTTGTGATATGATTAATATGAAAATGTGTTTTGTATGATTTCCCATTTACCATTTTGCTTGCCTTTTCAGTGACTGGTGGAGTGATTGGAGGGAAGAAAAAAATTTGAAACTTAAAATTTAAAAAGTGAAGAATTTAAAAATACATATTAAATTAAAAATTAAAGCTCTAATATTTTGTTGTTATGAATTTAAGCACTTATGTAAATGGCAGCATACCTCTAGAAGCACTATACTAGTGAGTAGGGAAGGTATAGTCTACCTTTCAAAACAGACATACCCCCAGGATCCTGAAAAATTTTGAGAGTTACCATATGGTGATAGTTTTCCTCTCTCACACCTGCAGTATGGAGGGATTTGTGCCATAAGAATCAGATACAGAGAAAGTAATCAGACCCAATGTAATAATATACCCAAACTGTAATGACATAAATGGGAAGGAAAAAAAGAACCTGAATGCTGTGCCATGATAACCATCAAAGTTGGATCATAAGAGACAAGAAAATTAACTCCCTTTCTTTTTTGGTAGCTGAGGGAGCCCACAGTGTGGAACCCTATATTCTATCAGAGTTGGTTAATGTATTACTTAGTTTTGTTCAACTACCGTTTTCCTCCTTTTTTTTATTCTTTGTTATTAGGGATGGTTAGGTGGATATAGGAAGGGAGAGCGTTATATTCAGAAACAAAGATAATGCAAAAAAAAAAAACTAATGATTACACTAATACAGGGAAATCTTAGGTAGACACATGGATTTGTGAGGCAGATGGGAATGATTTTTTTTTCAATATATAGTCTTAGGTACATGGGAGACACTGATATATTTGTCACCTTGCCCAGTGCAGGGAGTACTTGTTAGAGGTAGTATCTTCATTTTTACTCTTCCTGACTGAGGTTCTGAGAATCAATTCCACACAATGAATGATCCATTATTTGGTGCAAGAAATGTTCATAAATGAAAATGTTATTTTTATAAAGAAATAGAGGTAAGAGGTTTTCTCATCATTCCTCCATGTGCCTTATATTGTAGCCAATTATCTTCCTTTATTCACTACTTTGATTTTTTCCCTTATCAAATATGCTGTGACAATGACCTACCTATCCATCATCCTAGTTTAGGAAAGCAATTCTTGTAATTTACAAACATCCCTGTCAGCTTGTGGGTGACCAATAACTTAGCTAGCTAGTTCAAGCAGATCCAGATCCATTGATTGAGAGCATATGACAAACTAAAGGACACGTATATTTTAGTCCAGCTTCTAAGAGAAAGCAGTGACTCATTACTGGTATTGATTCCATATACATGTCACTGCTGGTAAATACCTTTTCTGACAATATATTCCTAATGAAATTCTGAGAGATATGACAAGCCTGTCATTAACCTTTAGAGCAACTGTTATAGGTAGGACCAAGATTTATTCTTCATAAAAATGCCTTGCCATTTTTATGGATCATTTATCTAAATAATAAATATTAATGAAGTGGCTTTGGACCTTTAAAGGCTAAACTTTCTGAATGCAAGTAGTTGGAATAATTAAGAGAATGATCATGAGTTCTTATTCTTACACCTGGAAAAAGGCAAAAAATACTTGCTGTTAGCACATGAGACCTTTTCATAGAATTCAATTCAGATATGCTTAATTAAAAATAAAAGGAAAAAAAAGTTTTTCATCCTAATTGTGTCCTGATGTTCTGCAAGGAAAAAGAGAAAAGAACAGTTTTGGAGAAGTTGAAAATTATTATCTCAGAAGCTCTCATTTTCTGTTTATAATCCTTGCTATTTATGGTTCCCTTCCAAGAATCTCAGAACACTTTTACAGATTTTTAAAATAATAGATATTTATATAACATTTTAGTTTTCAAAGAAGCTAATATATATTTTCTCACTTCATCTATACAAAAAGGGAGCAACAGGGTTTTATAAGTATCAGTGATACATGAGTAATCCATTCATCCTTTTGGTGCCTCAATATCCCCATTTTGTAAAATAAGGGGATTGGATTAGGGACTATGGTTCCTTGCAGATCAAAATCTATGATCCTCAAATGAATGCTACTCTTTTACTCACAGGGAAACCAAGTCTCAGAGAGGTTAAGTGACTTGACTATGATTAGAAATAGCTTTGATTCATGATCTTCTAGGTCCTCAAAACAGTCCTTTAGCTTGTACATGACCCTTCCCCTTCTTCTACTCTTCTCTCAATCCCCTCATTCAAATGTAATCAAACCAAGAACTGATATTATCAAAACTAGATGGAAATGGCATTGAAGAGATCAGTATTTTTTGGGAACAGATAATTTTCATCTACAACCTAAAAACTGATATTCATAAAGGGGCCCCAAAATACTGGGTTACTTGTCTCATAAAAGTTATTGCTTTTAACTTGGCCTGAATTGGGTTTTTTTGGTTTGGAAAACAAGATACATGGAGTCTTTTCTTGGGTTCAACACTGCTTGGCCTTCAGTTTTGTTTTGTTATCCTGTTCCATTCTGACTGGCCCACTCCATTTCTTACAGAAGACCACTTTTAGAGTTTAACTTCATAGGTTAAGGATAACTCATAATTTTAGCTACTGATTAGATGATTTAACTGCTCTATCCTCAATCTTTTCAACCATACGAGAGTTCCAAAGTCTCCCCTAGGTAGACCTATATTGAATTCCTCCATTCACTATCCCTCTCATTTTTCTGCAATCTCTGCATTTAATTTATCTCAGTTTCACTTATGAAGAATCTCCCATACTGACATCCCCCTAACAACCAAAAAAAAGTAGAGGGGAGGGAAAGAACTTAGAGACTCCTCTGTTTCTTAAGAATTTTCTCTCATTAAACCATAATCTTAGTATTGAAAGGAATCATAGACGTGATCCAATTAATCCTCAACAAGAATGTCCCCTCCATTGTGTTTGATGAATGATCATTGAACCATCCTTACTAGATAGTCATCTGATTACATTTGTGCTTTTGGCTCTGGGTTTCCAAGATTTTTTCTTGAATTAAAATAATTAAATGATTTAGATTTTAAAATTTTTACAGTTGTCAGCAAATAAATTTTCTGCGAATGAGTAGTTCTGTGGTAAATCAGTACCTCCATTCAGTAGTGACAATTGGGATTAAAAAGGAAAGCAGCCACATAAAGTGGTGTATCCACTCTAAGATTTCTAGAAACAGATTCTTCCTAGTCCCTGGACTCAGAGTTGCTATACACCTCAAACTCTAGTCATAGTGCAATCCACGAAAAGGAGGAGTGGGGCAACGGCTTAGCAAAAATGGTGGCTCAGCTTTCCCTCATTTGTACAGGGTAAAGTCCTATCCATGATATATACTAAGGCTTCCTTACTTCCTAAAGAGCTTAGATTACTGGCATAATGACTCATGGGAAACCAGAGTCACCTCACCTCCACACCACATCAATGTTTTGTGCTATATGACTTTTGTAATTGGTTACAACGACAGCATGGTGAAGGCCTTTGGATCAGAAATGTCCTTGCTGATGCTGGTTCAAACCCTCTTAGTGAGAGCTGCTTGTTAAATTTTCAGTGTGAGAATTAGCATCTTGGAAATCAGCAAACCCTACAAGTAAGAGTTTGATTTATGATTTTTGGTTATTATTTTTATTAAATATTGTTTGGTTATTATTAACTTTTATTATTATTGATTTTTAGACTTAAGAAAGTAAAGAAAATGTTAATATATATTAAACTTAAAATTATATGAGCTTTTAATATGCCCTGCTCCCCAACCCTCCCCAAAAGGTTATCTAACTTTTACCAGCACATCCCTGCATAGAATCCCAATGCTTGATATATCTAGTCTACTAATCTATAAACAAAGAGATATAAAAGTCTGTTTTCTTTGATTCAAAGTGATACCCTGGGAAGCTGTCAGGGCCTGGTTCAATACTTATTTATGAAGTCATAAATTGTGGAAATAAAAGGAGACCTTTTTGGCTGGTTTTAGGAATTTAAAACAAAAAAAAAGGGAGAAGTGATTAAGAATAGATATATAGCTAGGTGACACAGTGGATAGGGTGCCACCTTTGGAGTCAGGAAGATCTGAATTATAACCTAGCTTCTGACACTTACTTGCTGGATGACCCTATTCAACTCACTTTATTCTGCTTGCCTGTTTCCTCATTTGTAAAATGAGTTGGAGAAGGAAATAATATATTTTATAATATATTTTCCAAGAAAACTCCAAATGTAGTCACAAAGAGTCAGACCTGACTAATCAATTAACAACAAAAATTAAGACTAGACAAGCAGGATAATAAATAATTGATAACTCTGTGTTTGTATCTGTCTCTCTCTGTTTTTGTCTCTCTCTTTATTTTTACCCCTTTTTCCTTTCTTCTCTTCCTCCCTTTGCCCCAGAAAAATGACATTGGGTTCTGTACTTAAGAGAGTGAACACAGGACCTTTAATAGAGGTACTTAAGTTTTAAAGTTTGGGATTCCGATGGGAGAAATACACCTCTTCTAAGTCACGCTCTGATTTTCTCCTCCAAAGCAAAACAGACTATATCAGTCCTTCAGAGATCAAAGTTGAAGACTTTCCGGTTTTTGGTTTCCTATTGTTGTGGCTTGCGTCCCCAATCAGTTTTGTTACCTCGCCCTTGTGATAGGAATGAGTGAGTAGCTCTCTAGTTCCACTTAATACCAATTAACTTTTTTGAAGGAAGGTATAAGTTACTTTGAAGATATAGCAGGAAGAAAGGTGAAAATAATTTTCTCCAGTTCTTCAAAGATTATTCCTGCCTTTACTACTTCAACCATCTATGGAAAGCAAGCTCAGCCTAGCTTAGTGTCTATACAGCATTCATCACAACAAATTTATATTGAGATTCAACCTAACTTCCTGTTGCTGTCTCAGCTGGCCTGGAGTTCCACAAATTAATCTCAAATCCCTTTCTCCTTAGGGAATTTATGCTTTACTATGAACCCATATTCTGGAATACTGAGATGCCAAAGTAATCTATGGACCTTTTAAAACTCATAAGGTTAGGTACACTCCATTCCCCTCATTTTGAATGTAAAATAATAAAAACAGACGCAAAGACCCAAGACCCATTTCTTGGGACCATATGACCTCAGGGTGAAGGCCCTATAGTTTCTCCCCATACAATGTGTTCTTTTACCAGATGCTGATGAAAGGACTGAGGCAAGATAGAAATGGCAGAAGTAAATTAGACTTTGTGAATATCTATGCACCTAAAGTTCCCATGTACCATGTGGCTAACCAAGCAGATGCAATTGCAGAATATCTAACTAATCTTTCCAACATTTTTCCTTTTCACATCCTCCTGTCTTTCCCGTAATCAGGTTTCCCAGCTTCTGCATGCAGTACATCAGGTAAGCAGGCTGTGGGGATGTATAATAAATTCAGTGTTATATTCAAAATGATTCTGCTTGAGGAAACCTATTCCACTTCTAGAAAGGTTTCATGTTAGAGAGTCTAGAATTGCCCCCTTGCAACTTCTCTTCATTTCCTCATAGTTCTGTCTTCTGAGTCCACATGGAAAAGATTTTTTTTTAAAATACTCACTGAAAGCCAATTTGAATTCTCTACTCTTCAACCCCATCCTCACATGACATAGATTCAAGAGACTTTGCTATGCTTGTTGCTTCCCCTGGACATTTTCCAGTTTATCAATGTCATTCTTAAACCATGTTGTCAGCCAAGCAGGATGGAACACATCTGGAATCTTTATTGCTGAGGTGAAACTGCTGAATCACTCGAGGTTCAGAATTCTGAGCTACTTAGGGCTAAAATATACTACACTATGGGACTGAACTTTATCAGGTGTCTACTCTAAATCTGATAACAATATGGTGATCTTTCAGGAGCAAAGAGTGGTAAGATTGTACAAGGAAGGGGACATTGTCCTTGGTTGGAAAAATGAATCAGGTTAAAGCTCTACCCATGCTGATCAGTCTTGAGATTTGGCCAATGAGTGGCTGCTCTATTTCCAGCATGGGTGAAATAGGGAGATCCACTCTCAAACCAAACAACCAACCAACCAACCAAACAAACAAAAACAAAAACAAAAACAAAACAAACAAAAAAAAACCCTTTGTACTTAGAATTGAACACATACAGCAGATGAATTCTACAAGCCACAGTACAAGATTCCTACCTCTTCATTCTTTTTAAAGAAACTATTCTTTTCTATTCTGAGCTTAAACATTTCCCAAATGAACATTTCGCTGTATACACCAGAACCCAGAGGATTTGAAGCTGTGTATCTCTTGTACATCTAGACTGCTTGCACTTTAGAATATGTGTGGGGATGTTCAATAAATTCAGTGTTATAGTCAAAATGATTCTGCTTAACTGAGCTTTCTTTAGAACTTTCTTCTGATTTGTTCTATGCATTTCAATGTATTTCAATGGTCTTTCATTTTATTTTAATATCTCTAATGCTACCTCTGCTTCCTCCCCATATCCTGCTTACCACATAAATAAAGACTTTATAACAAATAAGCATAGGCAAGCAAAATAACAATTCCTGTCTCCTGGCATGTCTTCTATACTCTGGTGTTCGTTCCATCTCTGACAAGATTTGGGTAACATGCTTCATCATTAATATTCTGCAGAGAAGAGGTTGGTCAGTGATATTATTGTGATATCACTGTGTGATACACAATAATTTTGCTTTACAACATTACTGCTTTGTTATAAATTGTTCTGTATAAAAGCCCAGTGAAAAAATTCTTGGTAATATATTTATTTATTCTATTTTATGTAAAAAATATAAAAATATGTTTTGTCCAATATATGCATTCACTTTTTTGATTTTTCATATCCTAGTGGCAAACATCATCTTTAAGTTATCTATGCATTGTCTGTTAGTAGGGCTTGTAAAGTGTGAAAAAATTGTAAAATGTCATTGTCTTTTCCTTCCTCTACTTCAACATTCTTGGGTCTTAGATCTGCTATCCTTTTTTGTTCAATGACTCATGTTTGGAGAGTTTTTCCAATGCTTATTCATTTTTTTCCTAATGTTCTTTGTGCATATTTTAGCACTGTTAGGAGAACGATGATTTCTGATGCAATTTCAATTCTAATACGTTCTTCTAAGAGTTTCATTTCTCTTTTGAATCATTTTGGAATTTCTTGTTGTTGTTTCATGAGGAGCCTGGATTGATTTTGTTTATTAAATGGGGATTTTTGTATTCTTTTACTTCCCTTCCCTTTAGCATTTGGATTTTTGTTTTTGTTTTTGGACTCTTCTTGTTGTCTTACTCATTTTTATTTTTATCCTTATGATCTTTTCTCTTGGTCTATCTGCTTATAAGGTAGATTTTTATTATGCTTTTTCACTATAAATTTTGGTGTTTTAGTATTTCTCTTGCATTTCTAGTCATTTATTCTGTTTCCCTTACTAATTCTGGCTCCCATTTTCCCTTATAAAACTGTTCAGATGCTCTATGCTGAACTGCTGAGCATCCTCAGCCTCCTTGCATCTTTCTCTCTCTTTCTTTCTCTCTCTCTCTCTCTCTCTCTCTCTCTCTCTCTCTCTCTCTCTTTTTCTATATCTGTCTTTCTGTCTCTGTCTCTCACTTTGTCTCCCTCTTTCTCTTTGTGTGGTGATGGTGCTGATGATGAGGTTGATCAACCCGGTCTGGATTCTTGTCCAGAGTAAACTCTGGAAGATCAGAGAATTGCCCCTAACTTTTTTTTTTACACCAGCTTTGGATGCTTTTGTGGAGTTGGAGAAGACTTTCGAGAGTTCCTTGGACAGCAAGGACAACAAATCAGGCAACATTTAGAGAAAATAATTCAGACTATTTACTGGAAGATCAAATACTGAAGCTGAAGTTTAAATACTTTTGCCATGTAATGAGAAGATGGGACTCATTGGAAAAGACCCTGATGTTGGGAAAGATTGTAAACAAAAAGAGATAAGGACAGCTGAGGAAGAGATGGATGGACAGTGTCATGGATACAATGAACATGAACTTGGACAGACTTTGAAAGACAGGGAGGATAGAAGGACCTTGACTGAACACAGATGCTTTCCTCCTCTTTACTTTTTATGTTGTCTTCTACCCTCTCCCACCCACGAAAAATCCCACCCTCAGCTTGTTCTCTCTAACTTTGGCTATCAGAATCAATGTATGCTACTTCTTTTGAGTCTAAAAATTGGTTGCAGCTGAGTCATTGCTATGGAGGGAGCAGACAGGGAGCATCATGGCATCATAGCCAGACTGCATCCCAAGGCTGATGAGTTGGCTTGCACTTGCCTGTGACTAGTGCACAGTAGGATGATGACATTGTGTGGGAGTGTTGAGTACTCTAGTCATCTCTCAAATGAAATAGTTGGACCAGATGTCCTGCTCGGCTCCAGATCTATGATCTAAATCTTCTGATGTTATTTTGAGAAGCTTAAATCTTACAAAGTTTTTCTACCTTTTTGGACACAAATCCAGATGTCCTCAGATCCTATTCATAGACCAATTGAAGTAGAAGTAGAATAAACATCAAAGATCATTTTACAGAAGAGGATACTGAAACCTAGAGAGGGAAATTGCCCTAAATCACACCGGTAAGAAAATCAGAGATGAGATCTGAATCCAGGTCATTTGTTTCCCAGCCCTTGATCTCTTCACTATCAAATTTCCACCACATTTCAGTTTTAGATATTCTATGCTTTCCAATTCCTCTTTCTGAAGCTTTTATTTTGCCAATGGTTGACCAAAGCAACTCTTCTGCCATCTTATCAGATATACTTTAAAAAGGAAACCAACAAAGGGTCGATGAAACAACTCCTTAGTATTTACAGTGACCTTTATCCATCCCTCTTTGGAATAGAACCATGGTATATAATACCATATTTAAGGGCAAGTGGCAGAATAAGATAGAAAAAGAAACAGGAAAAATAGTCAAAGGGATAGAAAAGGAGACATAGAAGCTAATGTGGACACAAGCGACAAAGCATAATCTTAAATGACTATTCCTTCGACATTTGGAAAAGGGACTAATTATAAATTATCACATGAAAAAAAAATTGAATTCTTTAGCAACCTACTGGTTGCTTGGCCTAAATTCTGGCCTATTACCACTAGCCCGCAAGCAACAAATGTGGTTTACTGAAGGTAGTCCCAGTCTGAAGTGAAAAATTGGACACCTAAATAACATCTCGCTGCAATGAGACTTTTGTGGATATTTATCATTGACAGAACAGGTATTGAGCAGCTGTCAGAATCTAGAATTGTATATGGAAGGCACTTCAAAGAACCTATAAAAATCAATCGGAAGAACAAATAAAACAGTCCGGACTCTATGGCACACAATTGGCAAGTTTTGACTGAATTGACCAGCTATAATTCAAGTAAACAAATATATAACCCTGGTCTGCTTCTATCTAATCCTCAAAGAAATAAATGCTGGATACTTAGTATTTAGCAGAAATATTCTAGATATCATTTTTAATATTGTCCTAAGTCTCTTGTTCTGTACTTAAGATGGTAGAAACATCAGTAGAAAATCAGAGGTAAGATTTCAATCCAGGTCCTTTGTTTCCCAGTCATTGATTTCTTCACTATAAAATTTCCTTTGTTTCCCAGTCATTGATCTCTTCACTATAAAATTTCCACTAAGTCTCAGTTTTGATATTATAAGGTTTTCAATTCCTCTTTCTGAAGCTTTTTATTTAGAAGTATTCAGGTAAGTTCTTGTTCTTATAATTAGATATTGAGAGCCTCAAGGGCAGAGATTATTATTTTTTTAATGTATCTACAACACTAAACACAGTACCTGGCACATAGTTAGTCAATAAACCTTTATTAATACCCTGGGCACTGTGCTAAGCACTGGGGATATAAATGAGAAAAAGATACTGTTTTCCCCATCAAGAAGGTGATCTTTTAATGGGTAAAGACAACAAACAAAAGGAAGCTGGGGAGGCGGTAACTGACATGGGATCATGATGGAGAATTACGACATTAAGTGAAATCTGGTGGGAAAGGAAGAGATGGTTGGTTTGAACATGCTTTTAAATAGAATTTGGGGAAGAGCCCCTCACTCTGCTCTCCAAATAGAAGGCCATAAAGTGCTGAGGTGGGGCAAATATCAAGACTTTCTATGTGCTCATTGATTTGATTCAATTTGTCCTGGATCCCTGTTATACAGTTGTCTAGTCATGTCTGACTCTACATGGACAAGTCCCTGGGATTTTCTTGGCAAAGATATTGGAGTGTTTTGTCATTACCTTCTTCAGCTTATTTTTCGATAAGAAACTGAGGTAAATCGGGATTAAATGACTTGTCCTGGGTCACACAGTTAGAAAGTGTCTAAATCTGGATTTGAATTTATCTTTCTGATTCCAGGGCTAGTGATCTATCCATTGTACCACCTAGCTGCCTCAAATCTGAAGACAGATATATGCAAAATTTCCCAGAATCTATGATTATAATTACAAGCACTTGGCATTTATATGATGCTTTAAAGTTGGCAATACAAATTATACTTCATCTCACTGATCTTCACAACAATCCTGTTTGGCAGATGCTATTTTTATTTCTGTTTTAACAAATGAGGCAACTGAGGTTGAAAAGTTAAATATCTAGTTCAGGGTTACAGTTAGAGAAATTATCTGAGGTATATTTGAAGCTTCCTAAATCTAGATCCAATGCTCTATCCATTTAGCTGCTCAAGTGATTTCAAGAGCCTTAATAATGTCCATAGTACACCAACTTCACAGGTTGCTGTATCTCATTTATTTATTCATCAGTCTTTTAATGATAAGCCTTTCTAACCTCCCTAAGACCAGGGCTTCTTAAACTTTTTCTACTTGCAACCTTTTTTTGCCCAAGAAATTTTTATACCACCTTAACTATATAGGTGCACAAAATAGGTATACAAATCAAACATTACTGATAATAAACTATAATTTTAGAACCCCCACATTCAGTTACATGACCCCATATCACTACCCATAGTTTACGAAGTTTGTCAAGCAAATATCACTTAGACGACAATTTCTCATTAGGTCATAACCAAAGACATTTTAATTTAGAGCTTGTATTCCACTGGGGAAGGTATTCTAAAATCCCTTTTCACCAAGTTGTCATGCTGAGACATCGAAGGACAGGCCTGACTCTTTAGACTAAATGTGTTTTTCAATGGTGACAGCCTTTGCGGATATTTGAAACGCGTCATGTAGAAGAGAGATTAGATTTGTTCTACTTGGCCCAGAGGGCAGAATGAGGAGCCATATGTAGAGGCTATGAGAGACACACTGAGGCTTAACATCATGAAAAACAAACTAACAAACAAAAAGCTTCCTAATAATCAAAGCAAGCCTTCCCAATCCCAGCATGTCTAGGGAAACTAGGCAAAAATAGATGGGAGTATTTGGTAAATGAATTATTATGCTAACAAAACATCTCATAATTATTAATTAATATATTTATGGATTAGAGAGAGAATAACTTTATAGTACAAAACATTATGTATTTTTTAAAAAATATTTCTTTATAAAATTACTTTTTTTTTGTTTCCATGTGAATGAACCCTACAATTTATTCGATTTCATATTGAATAAGGGATTGGGTATTCACTGAGAACTAAGGGATTACAGAGATTGAAAAGGTCAGGAACCTTTGAATTAGAGAAATCCCAAAGCAGAATGGAATTTCTCTTCATGATGACTCTTGATGATCACTTACTTGGTATGGTATAGAGTCCTAGTTCAGTTGTGGGGTAAACCAGAGGACTCCCAAGCCCCCTTTGGACTTTAACATATGAGCCTGTGATTCTTTTATTTGTCAGTCGTGAAATGGAAAGTCAGTTGCTCCTTTGATGTGAATATTTCACCTTGGAGTCATCCAAAGAGAATTCTGTTGACTCAGGACAATGGAAGCCATAGATTCAGGACATTGGAGGCCATTCCATTTTATTTCTCACTTATTGTATGGGACTCCAGTGGGAAGTGTCCCAGAATGTTAGTGTTTTCCAGGCTTTTGAATCAGGTGACTTAAAATTCAGAGAGCAGAGCACTTGCTTGGTATTACATTGCCAAGATGTAGTTCTTGAATTTAGCTCTTCTCAGGTCTGAGGCCCACTCTCTGTCCCTATATCCATGCTGCTGGAGACTTTGAAATGATATTGCATTTTGTTAAGCACAGTAGCAGAGAGAAGCAACATGGTTTAGAAAACAGATACTTGGTCTGAGAGTCATAGAGACTTGGATTCAAATTCTAATTCTTATTTATAATCATTATCTCATCATGGACAAGTCACTTAATTCCTGACTACTTTGGGGACTTCCCTGAGATTATAATTTACAATTCATTTATTGAACTATATTAATGGAGAGATTTCCTCTAAGGTGAATTCCCTACCTTAATGAAATCATTGACCTAGACATCTGCCCTCTACTTCCCCACTTAAAAGACAAACAAATGATAAAAAAATCACAGTAGTATTGACATACGTATGAAAATTGGCAATATAGAGTTTGTATGACGTATTATCTTTTCAGCTTGCTATGTCTGCTTGCTAATTTATTATCCTGAGTCACTTAACATCCTGGCTGGAGCTGTTTTTGACAAAGTTGTTTACATGAAACCCATAATTCATGCAACAAATAAGGATCAAAACGACAAGACCATGAATCTGGATTCATGAACCCCTTGGAATAAGGAAATCTCTGATCCCCAGGGGTTCACAGCTCAAGGGTTGGGCACCAGTGGTGAGCAGGACTTCTTTTATTTCTCACTTAATAGTATTTTTCCTTAAATACATATAAAGAATAGTTTTCAACCTTCATTTTGGTAAGATTTTGAGTTCCAAATTGTTTTCTTCACTCTTCCCTTATATCCTCTCTCCCCAAGACAGCAAGCCATCTGATATAGGTTATACATAAACAATCATTTTAAACATATTTCCATAACAGTCAAACTGTGAAAGAAAAATCAGAAAAGGAAAAACTATGAGGAAAAAAACCCCAGCAAAAAAGAAGTGAAAATACTAAGCTCTGATCCACATTCAGACTCCATAGTTCTTTCTTTGGGTATGTATGACATTTATTGAATCACTGTATTGAGTCACAGACCTTCTTACATTGGGACCCATGGATAGATTGCATCGAGCCTGAGAATGCAGACAGGGAAGTATCCATGTTTAATTCAATATAATTGACTTCCTTTGTAATCTCATGTATTTTATTTTATGTATTTTTAAACATTATTTTTAAAAGGAGTCCAGCTACCAAATGGTGTTTCTCACAAAAAGGTTCTAGTTTAAGTGATATAAAAAACCCATGGAGTTTTTCACTTTATTGTTTCCATTGAGTTAACAAGGAGCTACATGGACGTTTTGTTGAGAAGTTATTTGTTGGTAGGTCCTTCTCTGGTCTTTCATTTATAAAGAGAATTGCCTGGGCCAGAGCAGGTGGGCCACTTCTCTGTAATGTATATCTAATCTTAAAGAGTTGTCTAAGGAAATGGAAGGTTAACTGACTTGCCAGGAGTCAGGCAGCAAGCATTTATATTGGGTTTACCTTGTACTGTGCACCATGTCAAGCATTGAGAATTTTAAAAAAAGGTAACCACTGTCCTTATGGAATTTACAATCTAGTGTTGGAGGCAAAATGTAAATAGCAATACACAATAAGATTTTATATATATATGTATACATATATATAATACAGTATAAATGAAATATATATAATATTTATATACATGCATATGTGTGTATGTGTAAAACATAATGTAAATGAAAGGCCTCTTGCATAAAGTGGGATTTAAAGTAGGCCTTGAAGAAAGTTTGGATGTTTAGGTGAGGAGGGAGAATGTTTCATGAATAGGACGTAGACAAAGTAAAGACTTGGAATTGTGTCATGTCTCATGAGAAAGGAAAGAAAAACAAAACAAAACAGGATGGCTGGATGTTGGTGAATGGAAGGAAATCAAACATAAAACAAAAACCAAACTAATAAATACAAAGAGCTCAAGTTGTGAAGGGCTTTAAATATCAAGAGAAGTATTTTATTTTATTTTTTAAAGAAATGTCTATATTTTGTTTTTCTCGATCATATGTAAAATTATATTAAAATTTTTAACATTCATTGTAAAAACTTTTTGATTTCCCAATTTCCTTTCTTCCCTTTGCCTTCTTTGAGAAGGAAAGCATTTTGATATAGATTGTACATTAGCAGGCATGGAAAACACATTTCCATATTATCCATATTTCAAAAGAGAACCTAGATCCAAAAAAACCCCAACAACAACAACAATAACAACACAGAAATAAAGTGAAAAAACAGTGTGCTTCAGTCTACATTCAGATTCTATCAGTTCTTTTCCCAGAGGTGGATAGAATTTTTCATCATGGGTCCTTTGGGATTTTCTTGGATCATTGAATTGTTGAGAATAGCCAAGTTATTCACAGTTGATCATCACACAATTTTGCTGTTACCGTGTACAATGATCTCCTGGTTGTCAAACAGAGAAATTTATATTGGATGTTTGAGCCACTGGAGTTTCTTGAATTGAGGAGAAGAGGGAGCAGTATGGCTTAATCTGTTTTTTAGGAAAAATCACTTTGATCTTTGAGTAGAGGAAGGATTGTGATGAGGAGAGAATTGAGACAATTTTGTAACAGTGTTTGGCAAGTGTAACAGGGATGGCAAGAAATGAGCAAGATTTAAATAGAATGGTACATGTGTAGTTTGGATTAGAGTTATGGATTTGAATACAGGTCTTCCTGAAGTAAATTCCTATTCTTGGAATATGGTCTTAGAACTGGTGTTTCCCCCAACTATTTTCTTGCTGCACTTCCCCTGTCTGAGCAACGTGACCATCTTTTTTCTTCTTGAGACTGGTCCATAATACACTTCTCTATGAAGTCCTCAGTGTTGCTCTCAATCTGCTATTTTATTAGTTGTTCAAGTTTTTGACTGCTGAATGTTCCATTCAATGAGAACAGATTGTAGATTAAACAGTGATTTAAAAAAAATGGACAGTTTTTCAATTAGTTTTCCAAAATTACTTTGGGATATCATGTTTTTGGAGAACAACAACAACAATAACAACCACACCAGCCATGGATTTGGACTGAATGTGGGCACTTTTCCTGCCTGTTGTCTGGTTTCCACGGTGACCATCATGGTACCATTCGCTGTGCCGGGGCTCAAGCTGAATGGCACCCACCCAGACTCAGTCATGACAAAACAAGAGGCAGAATGGGGCGCTCTCCTGGCAGGCACTTACATTTTCCAAAAATACACTGATGACGCCTCTGGAGATTCTGCATCTCTCACCCTTCCTGTCAGTGTCTGTCATACACTTCACCCCGCACCCACATGCATTGAAAAATTTGCAAAGTTGCTGTTCACATTCAACTTCTGACTCTTGTAGAAGCTGTTGGAAAAACTAGGAATGGCTACATATGTCAATAGAAAAGTCCCTCCAGTGCCTCTGGAATCCCAGAAGCCCCTGCTGCCAAGAATGAACTCAAGGGGTATCAGAGAATTAGAAAGTGGGAATTTTAAATCAGCAGACACTAGGAAGCTGCTCAGCTTCTTCATAGATCACTGGACTCCAATGAGGGAAGATCTGAGTTCAACTACCCTTTTATTCTTGTGGATGAATCTGGAAAGTCTCTGAACTTTCTCAGACTCAGTTTCCTCACCCATAAAATAAGGTTAAAATAGTTTTTACCTCACAGAATTTGGTTGTGAAGACCAAATCAAACAAGATAATTATATATAAAGTGCTTTGTAAACTTTAAAATTCTAAGTAAATGTCAACTATTATTTAATCCTATCTGCTCCCTGAACTAGCTGTGTAACCATGGTTTAGTCACTTAATCTTTCTGTCTCACTTTTCTCATCAGTAAAATGGGGATAATAGTACCTATCACGCAGAAATATTATGGAAATTGAATGAGATGGTGCATATAAAGTGCTACTCAAATCTTATATTATTCAAATGTACATATTTGTTATTAGACTAGAAACCAAGGTTTTTTGTTCACAATTTGTACTAAGATTAATATAAGCTTATTGAGGGAGAAGAAATATATAGCATCTTCAGAATCCTCATTTGTGCATATTTTAGAAAATATAAGTGCTTGTCAGGAGAACTTATTTCTGTCTCTCTCTTTTTTTTTTTTTTTTTTGTCCTGCCTGAGTCTGGGTGGGTGCCATATAGTTTGGAACCCAGAACAACAGATGATGTGACAATGGTCACCACCCTGACAACAGATAGGGAAAGTGACCACATTCAGTCCAAATTCAAGAGTTTGTTATTGTTTTCAGAAAATGATACGCCTAAATGTTATATAAGACTGGGGAAACCAATAGAAAAGTTGACTATTAAAAAACCCATCTATTTAATTTAAATTAAATTTAATTGTTATTTATTTAATAATTTGTATTAATTTATTTAATTTAAATTAAATTCCTTTAAAATGGAGAGTTTAACATTTTAAAATTTGAGCAACCAACAGAATAGCAAATTGAGAGAGACATGGAAATATAGTGAAGATGTTTAAATACTGTCATTTTAAAGTGTATTTGTACTCTTGATCCATAACACAGGGTTTGCCATATCATAGGAGTTTAATAAATGCTTGTTGATTATATACTAGTCACTGGCATAGAAACAAATGAAATGGGCCTCTGCCTTTAGGGAGCTTATATTCCATTGGATGCTTAATTAATGTTTTTGAATTGGATTGAATCTCATTGGGTTCCTCTGTCTGTCATTCTACATAAGACTAGCACTTGTAGATCATTAGCCACACCTATAGAATTCTATAGAATCAAGTGTGTTTTCTAAAGAAGTTGGCTTGCTCTCCAAATGCACACATTTTGATAAAATTTTATTAGTAAAAACAATATAATACAGACACATATGAAAAATAAGTGAAATTGGTTATTAGGGATTATATACAGGTGAAAATTCCATTTGCAGTAATGAATTGTTCCCTTTATTTATGTTTTCTAAATTGATGCAGATCAGTTGATATGGGGATAAATAAATGAAGAGTAGGGGGCTTTACTTTGGCTTTAACTATTAAACACAGCTGTAAGGAGTAGGCTGATTGATCAGCAGAATATCCCCAAAGATCTTACACTTAGACAAATGGACAGGCATCCCTTCTTGTAAGTTAGAAAGAAGGTCCATTCATGTTGTTCTGAGGGCAATATTTAGGCGGTGGTTTGTCTACATGAGGATTTTCCTATGGGCAACACGTTGACAACCCTGAAATAGAAGGATGATATTAAAAGGTTCAAGAAAATATTCTTTTTTGTATATTGATTATTAATGGATATAATCTATTCTTAGGAAAATGTCAATGCTATTGAAAAACATTAAAATTTAATCATTTAGAATATTAACATGTAGTCACAGTTTCTCTGCATGTCAGACATGTGGCAAAGCATCTCTCCATGTTCCCTAGGGCAAGAAAGAGAAATAGGAACTGAATGATAGACCTTTTAGGTGGATATGGAATTCATTGAATAATTGTACCTCAAGAGAGTTGATCAATAATTAATGTTAAGCGACTCAGTCACTAAGCATTTGTCTACTATGTACCAGGCACTGTGTATGCTTGGGCATCCTGGGTTTGACACTATTTTATTCAAGGTTTGTTTGCTGTTTTGTTTTGTTTTTTCTTAATAGGAGATGAAACCATGATTGGCAACACACTATTATAGAAAATGCAGTACTGGCTTGTTGAGATGGGTGGCAAAATTCTTAAATGAAAATGAATTTAACTAATTTAAATAAATAAAAACAATAAAATAAGACTCATAATGTGTAATTGAGTAGAATTGACAAAATTAATTTCACTCAGAGATGTAGAAGATTTTCAGTGCTTTGGGAAGATGGGTACTACAAAATAAAGAAAACAATAACAAAGAATCACAACTCCCCGAGACTGACAACCAATAATGGTTTTCCATGGAAACTGCGTTTTTTATTTTCTATTTCAAAACCTCATTCCACAAAAGTTTTTCTAAAGACCACCCCTCCTCCTTTTCCTCCTGCTTCTCTTTCTCTTCTTTTCTCTCCTTCTTCATCCTTTCCTATTTCTTCTTTTAAATTTTTCTATTATTCCCTAAAACAAAAGTTGTGCTGGAAAAAGTCAGTGAGGTATTACTGATTGTTCTCCAATAAATGTATTCTAATTATTTTTCAGGGTTATCAATGGTCATCCCTATGGCTCCTTCAGGACAGTCCAATTACAGTCCTAACTGATGCAATAAGCATTTACTAAATGCCTACTATGCACTGATGAGTTCCAGGTCTGGAGTTAAGAAGACCTGGGTTCAAATACAGCCTTAGGTACTTACTAGCGATGTGACTCTGGACAAGTCGCTTAGCTCTGTTTGCCTCAGTTTTCTCATCTGTAAAATAAAGTGGTGAAATAAATGACCAACAACTTTAGTGTTTTGCCAAAAAAAAAGAACCCTCATGGGGTCATGACTCAAAAACACCCCCAAAATGTGTCAAGAACTTTACTAAACACTGGGGATACACATGAGAAAATGAAAGACAGTTTCTGCTCTCAAGGAGCTTACAATCTCATGGGGAAAGACAACTTGCAAAAGGTAAGTGGAAAGAAGTTTTGAGTCCTCAAGAGATATAAGGATAGGGAGAGATCATGGAGATTTGTAGGGTGAGATCGGGGAACATCTTTTTCCCATGGAGTTGAAACCAATTAGAGCTGCAGATGAAAACGGGGAGCAATTTCAAAGCCTCTGTAAAGAAAAATCTTTGAGAGTTTGCTATTCTGGGTCCTCCAATAAACAGAAGTTCGCCATGTAGTAATGAGATTAGACATGGACTTCTTTCTGAAATGGTATTTTGCAGGTTGATTATACCTTCAATGCTATCTTTGAGATGCAGCAAATTATGCATAGACTCTGCTGCTTGCTCTAATCTGGACTAATAATTAACACCAAGAAAACACATTTTCCATCAGCCAGCACCACAACATCCATATATGGAGCCATCAGTTGCAGCAAATGGAGAAACCGGAATACTGTGGATGAATTCACTTACCTTTACTAGGGATACCCATATGGGTAAAGAGATTGATACAGACATTTCCAGAGCTAGATCAGTTTGGAAAGCTGCAAAGGAAAGTCTGAGATAGAAGAGATATCGGACTGCCTCCTAAACTGAAGGTCGACAGAGCCATTGTGCTGATTTCATTGTTGTACGCCTGTGAAAGCTGGACAATCTACCATCCTGTGCCGGGAAACGGAATCGCTTCCATTTGAATTGTTTTAGAAGGATTCTGATGGATACCTGGAAAGAAAAGGTACTAAAAAGTGGGGTCTTTTCTCAAGCTGATCTGCTAAGCATTCAAATTCTACTGCAGAGAGTAGAATTCCAATGATCTGGTGACATGTTGGAATATCAAATGGATATTTGCCCAAGAGATCGTTTTCAGAGAACTCACAAAGGGAAGTGCTCATGTGGAGGTCAGAAGAAGTGAGATAAGGACACTGTTGAGATCTCTGAAGAACTGTGAATTAATTATGAGAGATGGGAGGCAGTGACACAGGACTGCCCAATATGGCATGCCCCCATTAAAGAAGGTGCTATTCTCCATGAATGAAGCAGAATTGTAGTAGCTCAAATGAAACATGAGATGTGCAAATTTATTCTTTATTTATTTATTTAATAGCCTTTTATTTACAGGTTATATGTATGGGTAACTTTACAACATTAACAATTGCCAAACCTCTTGTTCCAATTTTTCACCTCTTACCTCCCCTCCCATCCCCTCCCCGAGATGGCAGGATGACCAGTAGATGCTAAATATATTAAAATATAAATTAGATACACAATAAGTATACATGACCAAACCGTTATTTTGCTGTACAAAAAGAATCAGACTCTGAAATATTGTACAATTAGCTTGTGAAGGAAATAAAAAATGCAGGTGGGCAAAAATATAGGGATTGGGAATTCAATGTAATGGTTTTTAGTCATCTCCCAGAATTCTTTCTCTGGGCGTAGCTGGTTTAGTTCATTCCTGCTCCATTGGAAATGATTTGGTTGATCTCATTGCTGAGGATGGCCAGGTCCATCAGAACTGGTCATCATATAGTATTGTTGTTGAAGTATATAATGATCTCCTGGTCCTGCTCGTTTCACTCAGCATCAGTTCATGTAAAGTCTCTCCAGGCCTTTCTGAAATCATCCTGTTGGTCATTTCTTACAGAACAATAACATTCCATAATATTCATATACCACAATTTATTCAGCCATTCTCCAACTGATGGGCATCCACTCAGTTTCCAGTTTCTAGCTACTACAAAGAGGGCTGCCACAAACATTTGTGCACATACAGGTCCCTTTCCCTTCTAGATGTGCAAATTTAGACACTTCTCCAATCTAGAGATGTCTCCGCTCCAGATGTTCATGTAGCTTATTTGTGCCTAACCCGTGCTAGAGTATTCCAAGCTCATATTGTTCTGATTAGCCACAGTTGGACACACTTTACTTTGACCCCAACATAGAGACATCATTTTGATCCCCTTCAAGAATAAAGGACAGGAACCACCTGTTCCTGTTCCCTGGAGTTGAAACTAGGTAGAGGAACACATGGAGAGTGAAGTGAGAGATTAAGGGCTGAATTTCAGGGAACTTCCTCTATAATCATTCAAGTTGAAGTGCTTGCTGTCTTTACTTATTCTATTTGCTTAAGGTCTGTTGGAGACCTTATCTTAAAAAGACCAAGGTCTCCCATTGCATCCAGGGGTATCTCCAGTCAACTTGATCTGTATCTTGCCATTGAACTCAGAGGACTTGAGGGAAAAGTGAGACAGGTGACCTTGCCCAGTCCTCCATCACCTAAATCCAATTTACTTGCATGGAATGTAAGACCTCTTTGATGTCGTGGTTCTCTTTGAGAACAAAGGACAAACAACAGGAACAAGAACAAGAATCACAACATTCTACCTCTAGCTTCCATGCCTTCCCACAAGCTGATTACCAACTCCCAAACTACTACTACTACTTCTTCTTCTTCTTCTTCTTCTTCTTCTTCTTCTTCTTCTTCTTCTTCTTCTTCTTCTTCTTCTTCTTCTTCTTCTTCTTCTTCTTCTTCTTCTTCTTCTTCTTCTTCTTCTTCTTTTTTCTCCTCCTTCTTCTTTCTCCTTCTTCCTTCTTCTTCCTTTTTATTTACAAAAAATATGCATGGGTAATTTTTCAATAATGACCCTTGCAAAACCTTCTGTTCCAAATTTTCCCCTCCTTCTCTCCACCCCCTCCCCTACATGGCAGGTAGTCCAATATATGCTAAATATGCTAAAGTATATATTAAATCCAATATACGTATACATATTTATACCATTATCTTGCTGCACAAGAAAAATCAGATCTAGAAAGAAGGTTAAAAAAACCCAAGAAGGAAAACAAAAATTCAAGCAAACAATAACAGAGAGAGTGAAAATGCTATGTTATGGTCCACACTCATTTCCCATAGTTCTCTCTCTGGGTGTAGCTAATTCTCTTCATTACTGAACAATTGAAACTGGTTTGAATCATCTGATTGTTGAAGAGAGACTGGCAGCATATTTCTTCCTCCTTTCCATATAATGAAAATAATAATAGGTAACATTTATAGAATGCTTACTATGTATCAGGCACCATGCTGGATGTTATGATCCTTACAGAAACCCTGGGAGGTAGGTCTGATTTTATCCCCAATATTCTGGATAAGGAAATCAAACCAATTAAGTTAACAAGTCACATAGCTGTTAAGTATCTCATGCTATATTTAAAGTTAGGTCTTCCTGACTTCAGGACCAGCACTCTATCCACTACATGACTCAGCTAATACATCTTTTGGAATTCATGGCTTCCTTTAACACTCAGCTCAAGTACCATCTGGCACATTAATTTTTTTTCACTTATTCTGATTATTGGTACTATCCCCCAAATTGCTAAACACACACACACACACACACACACACACACACACACACACATACACATACACGAGGCCATGAGAAATTTTGTTTTTGCAGACCCTGTTGTTTGGGATTGAATTTATGTCACCCTCAAGATATATGCATGGACTTGAAAAAATGCAAAAGGATTCTAGGAATTGCCTTTAGAGTCTTGGGTCTTTCATTTGTTTATACTCCCAAGATTTTTACTAGTTAACAGTTACTAGCTAGCTTTTCTTGTCTGGATTGACTTCACATGGCACTACCAGTTTCCCTTTCAGAAGTTTTGCTTACTACTTTCTATCACTGCTATTCAAAATAGGTCTCTTTCTTTAAGGATTTTTTTTTTTGCATCCCATATAGTCATTTGCAAATTAATATCCTCTACCACTACAGAATCACACAGAAGTTAGGAATATTCAGCCATATTATCCTTTTATTTTATTTATTTATTTGTTTTTGATTCATAAACATTTGTTTTTTCTCCCTTGCAAAACCTTTTGTTCCAAATTTTCCCCTTCTTCCCACCACCCCCTCTCCTAGCTGGCAGGTAGTCCAATCCATGTTAACATATTATCCTTTTCAAAGTACATCTGACAAACTAGAATTACAAACACTAAGCATCGGGATTCTTTTAATACATAATAGTGATAATAATGCTATAGGTGTTTCATAATCTAAAGCCATTGAGGGCGTGTTAGTATTTAAGTACATTAATTAAGTAGAAAAATAGGATAGAAAATCTCAAATTAGGATCTTCATCTGGACCACTATTTCTCAAAAGAAAATGATATAAACATGAAAGACGAAAGCACATGTTTTTCAGAGACAGGATGATTGCCATTGTTTTTGTTGTTGTTGTTCTCAAAACCCCATGGATTCTTGGACTGGTGTTCCTCCCGTGGGAATAATCATCTTACGAATATGCAAACAATCTTACAAAAGCAGATGTGGCCCTTTTTCTCCCTGTGGGTAGATACTGGAAGGCTGTGGCAGTTATGGCATCTCAGCTGCATCTTTCTAACTACAATTGGGCATCACTGGTAAATTTTTCCAGTTGGTTTAGGAGGAGCACTCAGAAGGAGAAAAATTATGAGACATTTCTTCAGTTATTATACTGATTACATTGATTCAGTGCGAACAAGGCAGATGCTAATTTGTAGGTAGAATGTGTTGTTTGACAGGAAAACGTACATGAATTATAGATGAGAAAAATATAACAAGGGGGCCATTTTAACCATTTTGTACCTGTATGGAAAAATTCAATTGAAAACTAAGATATTTCTTGCTCTGTCATCATTTTGACAAAAAAATTCTTCCTAGGGTGTCAAGGAAGATACCAAAACAAATCATTATTCCAGTGAGCTATGTTGCTTAGAGATTCTCCACCACATTTGAATTCTTAACTTCTTGGAATCAACCCTGCAAATAAAAAATAAGGCTGGTCATTAGGAAAAACCATTATGGAATATTTTCCCCTTAGGCTGCTTTGGAGAATGAGTTGATGCCCTGGCCTGAATTTTAGCCTAAAACTAAGTCTTCTTTGATTATCTCTTGTTTTTTCCCTTGCAATTTCAATTAGGTCTTAGAAAATAGAGGAACAAAATCATCTTCCTTTCTGATTATATGAAGAAGGCAAGGTATAGTGGAATTAAGTATGCTCCCAAGGCAAGTCAGGTTTTTCTATTTCTCCTCTATTAGATCCTACATGAAAAAAAATTCCCAAATCAGACTATGAGGGAGGAATGAGGGAAGGGAAAAGTGGGATAATTTATATTGACTCTGAATGAGTGGGAGAAATTAAGGAATTAAAGATTTAGGATTTATAAGGAAGATGTATTTTATTTGGGTTTCACAGGAGAGAAAGGAACTCAACAATTGAAGAGAGGGAGAACATTTTCAGCAAAACAACCATTATGAGAAAAGAAATGGAAAAAAAGAAAGTGGAGACTATGTTTGGCAGGCAGAAAGTAATTCAATATGATGTTCTACAAATTGCTTTACCTTTCTTAGTTATTCTCATTCTCAAAATAGGAATGAGGGAATGGCACTTGGTCCTTAAGTCATGATGTCAAGTGAAATTAAGTTGTGAAATTTTATTGAAAGTTAAACTTTAAAAATGCAATGCTTTTCAGTAGCCCCAAATCTTTGTTCTTTGGAGGAGTTTTGTATCCTATTTTAGAATTTGTTCATGATAATTATCGTGATGGTCTTACATGATCTGCTCTTCTCTATCATCACATTCAACATGAGATACCTTCCCATAGATCAGAGTGGTATAAAATATATACTCAAGATCCTCCTACCTGTCACATCTTCCCCAGAATTTAGTGCTCTTACAATCTCTCACTGGAGACCAATTTAATCATCAATGATGAATATTCCACTCCCATTGAAAGGCAGTGCATAGCTTGATAGAATAAGAAGTGGATTAATAATCAGAAGACTTGGGGAAATTTTATTGGCTGTGTCCCAGACTTACTGGGTGACTGGGCAAGACTCTTTCTTTCTTGGTTTCAGTTTCCTTTTTCTGTAAAATTATTAAGTATATCTGTCAGATGCATAATAAATGCTTGTTATCTTGAATTGAATTTCTCCACTGAAATTTGGGGCTTATTCCTACTAGTAGAAAATATGACTTTCCAAATAGTTTTATTACAAAAATGAGTCTAGATTATAGTGTACAATCTCACACTCTCCAATCCATGGCACATTTCACTTTATTTCCAAGGCTGCATATAGCAAACTAACAAGGCTCTCCAGAAATGTCATACTAGTTTATATTACTATTTGTAATAGCATTTTTATTTATTCATATTTTATTTACAAATAGCATTTATCTACTATATGCAAAGTTCTATGCTAGATGATGAGAATACCCCAAAGAAGAGTCAATTACTATTCCCAAGGAGTTTAAATTCTTACAGGAGTAATGGCAGATAACAACTTGTTGCTCGCTTTCCTTCTCTTCTTCATTCTGCCCTCATTGAACCATATCATGAGAGACAAAGGGCCAGAAACAGATGGCAAATTAAATTGGCATTAGCGATACTAGATCAGGAGCTAGACAACACATTTAGCTGGGAACATGGTGACATGCTGGGGAAAATTAGATTCAGAAAGACAGTTACATAAGTAAAGAAACAGCTTCAAGAAGTATCATTTATTATTGTAGGTGAGAATACCAATTCTGGACTTCGAAATGGCCTTTTCTATCCTAAGGTGATAGGGATTATGATTTATCTCTTTTCCATATGTATGCCCTAAGTATGTCCCTTATTACTAATTTACTCTGTGTTTGAATTGCTTTCCCTATGGACGTGTTTGGATTTATGAGTCAATATGCCCAACATTTTGGAGGGATTGTTTATACTAATTGTCTCTACTATATCACTTTAGCAAAAAAAAAATTGCCAAAAACTAATTAAGTCTATTAATTGACTGTTAATGATGGTTCTGAATATTAGCAACTGAGTCCTTCAGGATTCCTCTAGAATGTTAAGAGAACTAGTTGTCAATCATTGTTTCTCACAAACATAGAGTAGAAGGATAGGGAGTATTCCTAGAGGGGATATTCCATGCTTATTTATTTATATGCCACAGGCCTTTGCTCCCCCACTGGATGATAAGTCCCTTAAGGCCAGAAACTGTGCCAGTTTTCACTTTTGCCTGCTTATGATTTGTCAAGTACCTTAAAAATAGAAGTCAGTCCAAAATACTCCAGTGAATCTGTGATATCCTCAATTGGATGCTCTCTGCCATAGTACAGATCTCAATTTATCCAAGCTTTCCTCATCTTCTGTGATTCTGGTCCATGTTCTTCCATAACTGTGCCACAAGGCATCTACTCAATCTGTCCCTCCTTCTGCCTTTTTTCTAACATTGTGTGGATACTAGAAGAGCAGTTGGGATGACAACCTGTCATCCCTCATACTTCCTTTCTGGTCCATTTTCCCTCCTTCCTGTATATGTCCCTGATGATGCCAGTTCTACTCTAAGTTCTCCATGCATTATAGGCTGCAGCTTGTGTATTATTACCATGCACCTCTTCATCGACCTCCATGTGACAGATTTGTGTTCCTATAACAATGTAAGTAGAATTTGCTGTTGCTCAATTATTTTATTTATAACTTTCCATGACCCCATTTGACATTTTCTTGGCAAAGACACTTGAATGCTTTGCCACTTCCTTCTCCAACTCATTTAACAGATAAGGAAACTGAGGCAAATTGAGTTATGTGACTTGCCCAGGATTACATAGATAGAAAGTATATGAGGCCAGACTTCAACTCAGAAAGAGTTTTCCTGCTGCCAGGCCCAATACTCCATCCATTGTGCCACCTTGCTACCCAAAAGGAAAAAAAACAAGCCATGATCCCCACAAGTAAGAGGAAGCTGAAAAGGATTGGATGAGTACTATTTTTAAAATAGGACTTTTGTCCTTAGTGGGGTTTTGGGGCAGCGAGGGAGCTTTGCCATTTTCTGAAGATAATATAGTCCCTTCTTCTCCTGTTTAATTCTATATTTGACTTACTAATGGTACAATATCACTATGGTAGTAAGTAGTTGATAAATGTTTATGGAATTGACTCAGGAACAAAGAAGGCCATAGGATACCTGGAGTTTCCAGAATTCTTTGGGATGCTGATAAAATGTGAAGGATCTTTTCATTCTCTGTGAAGGATCTTTAGCAGAAACTCAAATCCCACTGTGCTCCCATATCCCAAGAAGGAATCTCCTGAAGGAACCGTAGCTTCTGGAACTGAGCAGCACGAAGCACTCTTACTATGAGCACAATGAAATCAACATGTTTAATTATTCGACAGGCAATCACAACAGCTATTGCCACAGGTAGAATTTAATTAGCTAAGACAAATGGCTTTGGTTTCATGCTTGTTTCAAGACAGTGAAATGCCAAGGCCAGCCATGAGATTTCCAGTGATTGAGGGTGCCAGTTGACCTCCAAGGGAAATTGATTTTCTAATTAGATTAAGGCTTATCAAAATTGCCAATTATCTTATCACCGCATGTGCCCAAGTGGATTTACAGGAATGCTAAAGATGATTATAGTTTCTTCGTTGCAAAACTGGAAAACCTTTTCATATGGAGCTAGAAATGCATGGCAATTACACAAGATCCCAGAATTCAATATAGATAGATTGGCCCATAAGATCATAACATTATAGAATTAGGGGTAGACCGATCTTTTATTTTCATTCCTCACTTTGCAAAGGATAAAACAGGTCAGGATGGGTCAAATGAGTTACTTGCCTAAGGTCTTTCAGGAAGTGATTGGAAATATTGATCTTCAGACCCCAATCCTTTTTCTACTGTATCCCACTGCTGAGAGACAGGTTCATAGCAACCATTACTTAACAAGTAGGAACAAGTAAACATAGAAGCATCACATCCTTCTTTGTTTTGTTTGATTTGGGATGAGTAACTTTACCTCTTGACCAAAGCATGGGACTAGATGGCCTCTTCAATGTTTTCCAGCTTATCATTGCTATGAGTTGATACATCTAAAGAAATAAATTAGTAGCAGTTGTCTTTTAGTTCAAGACTTCTCCCACTCCAAAAAACTACAGGACCAATGTATTCCAAATGGCTCTAAAAATATAATCCATTAGATAAAAACCTTGATTGCCACAGCATAAGTATGCCCATGTGTAATAGGGATGGGCAGCAGGGAAGATTAGGGAGAGGAATAGTTTTAGACTCTGAAATACTGGAGTTTAAATCCTCAGAAACATACTGAGTGACTGGGGAAAATCATGTACTTCTATGTAGTCCAGTTAATTTATAAAGTGCATAAATTATAGATAAACTGATACTCTGCCTAGAATTTTTATCATAGGATTTGCAAACATTATGAAAACCACAGGTCTACCAAAATATTGTCCTCTACACTCTAAAACTATTTGCTTGTCTGTCTATCTATCTAACTAACTATGTAATCTATGTATTTATTTGGATATTTAATTCCATGATGAGTATTGCAGATCATGCTGAGTCCTGTTTATTATTGAATGAAAGTTACTTTCTTATTTATTCAAAGGTTCTACTAATTTATTAAGAAATATTCACAAGACTTTCAGACACTCCTAAAAATCAACAAAACACTGCACCAGCCAGGTTTCCTTAATTCAGTTCTATCATTTCTATTGGTATACCCATTGGATATAGATCAACTCAAGTTCTTGAAGGTTATACAAAAAGGATACACACTGTATAAAATGGAACATAATGCACTAAAGTCAACACTTCTATTATAAGAAAAAAAATCTTTTTTTTTTAAAATGAAGTGACAATTAACTTGGAGTGACTGATTCGGTTGAAATAATCTCAAGTTGATGTCTTGCCTATTTAGTCATCCTTGGTTATATTCTGATTCTTAACTGGGACCAAATTTCCTTTTAGCCCTTTAGAATGGGTGTTGCAGACTAAAAACTTGTAAGCAAAACAAGAATGGGGAAAAACAAGAGTCTCAGCAAATCATAATAAGCGGATTGAGGATTTCTGCTGATAATGACTATGACAAAGGTTTCAGAAAGATCAAGAAAGATGATGAATGAATAAATGCCATAAGATTTTGTAATTCAGTGATGGTGGTAATTTTGCAAGGATAGTTTTAGAAGAATGATGTGGTCAGAGGCTAGAATATCAAGAAGTTTTGAAGAAGAGAATAAGAAGAAAGGGAGGGAGTCAATTCATTGTAGATTACCATCTCAATGAATTTAGCCACAAAAGTTAGGAGGATTCAAGTTAGTGTTTTGGCAGATGCATGTCATGTTTGTGGCCAATAGGGAGGCATCCAGTAGAGCAGAAGAGATTAAAAGTAATTGAGAGAAAGAGGTTGACAGAGGGGACAATCTGCTCCTCTATTTCTAGAATGGTTATACAAATTCATAGCTCCACCAACAATGCATTAGTGTATCTGACTTTCCACAATCCATTTATCATTGATGAGTCATATCTTTTATGTCATTGCCAATTTGCTAGGTGTGAGATGAAATCTCCTGGTTGTTTTAATTTGAATGTTTCTTATTAATATGTTTTATATTCTTTCATACTGTTGTTCAGAGTTTATGACATTCTTTTAATAACTCTTTGTTATTAATATATATTATACATAATAATATAATGTTATTAATATATGTTACATTAATATAATATTTGATTACATAATGGATTTTGGTCTTATATGTTAATGGTGATTGCTTCTAAATATTGCAAATTAAAGTAGTATTAGAGATATTTTATAGGAAATTCTCTTGCTCTCCAAACAATTTATTATCTTCTCACACTAGATTCATTCATTTTTGTTTAAACAAAATCTATAATCAAAATTCTTTATTTCATATATAATGTATATTTAATTATATATTATGTGTGTGTGTGTGTGTGTGTGTGTGTAACTTGGGCAGTTATAACCTTTTTATTATATTGGCCGCATCCATCCATGAGTACAGAATATTCCTCACGGTATTTAACTTGTTCTTTATTTATTTGGAGAACACTTTGTTATTGAATCTGGAAAATTATTTTGTGTGTTCTGGCATACCGATTCCCAAATATTTTATGCATTCTCTGATTGTTTTGAAGGTTAGTTCTCTTTCTATTATTATCTCTTGGATTGAAAAAACAAAAACATATTTTTTAAGTACAAATGTTCTTCCTGGGAAAGGTCTATGTTTGTACATAATAATAAAAATAGGAACAGTTAACATTTAAATTGTGCTTCAAGGTTTTCAAAATGCTTTACATGTATTATATTTCATCTGAGCCTTTCAACAATTATATGAAGTAGGTACAAGAAGGATATGAATTTTACAGATTAGGAAGGAAAGATTCATAGAGGTTAAAGAACTTGCTACGTGACCCTATCTAATTCAAAGGAGGATGGATTAGAGGAAAAGAGCCAGAGAAGAGAGTTATGGGATTGGGTGTTGGTTATGCACCAAGGTGACTACTCCATCATTATATATATGGCTTCTTTCAAATGAGAACTTTTAATAGAGCTATCTCTAGTGATCATTATTTATGTCTTTGTTTAATGGATTTTGAATAAGATGATTTTAATTATTTTAAAAGGATTTGTGAGGAAGTGTCCAAAGTAAGATTTGGACTTCCAGACTCCAATGAAGAGTCAAACTTTTAGTTGATACAAAGGGCAATGGAAAGATACACAGCATGTATAAATTGAACATAACATCATTCCACGGATAGCTTTTTTCCTTCATATCTCCAGGATTTAGAATACTGGGATCTCATCTGTTCTCTTCCTAGTTTGCCCCAAAATAATAACAATATGGAGAATCAAAGTCTCTAGTTTGGTATTGTGTCAGACCCATTGGACCGCAGCTATAAAGTTCTCAATGATGGAAAGTTAAAGACTTAAGCCAGCAGCACTACAGGACTCCAGAGCTCCTGGGAAGTTTTTCCCCTCTGGGTTCTCTTGGTTGTGTCTGTCCCATAGGAATGTTTTGTGTCCTGGACTGTGCTGAAAATCGCCATATATCTTAAGCCCAATAAACATTGACGAGCTAGAGTGATGCTTTATTGTTTTAAGTCTAGTGACAATTATATTCTCAACCAAACTTTCAGAGCTATTTTTTTCTTCTTTTTTCAGTTGTGTCTGTTCTGGGGACTGTAAGACCTCATATATTGCAAGAACACCCTGCTCTGCTACAGCTATTTCACTTGGTTCTTTTGCTTCGCCTACTTCCAAGATACTCAAGATCCTATGAGCAGAGAAAAAAAAAAAGATGAGCCTGTGATAAGTTCTGACCCAGATCCCAGAATGTCCTTAAAACATGCTTGAGAGAAGCTAATGTAACAGTTAGGGATATTAGCTTCAGTTGTTGTCATCTTGTCTCCACAAACCTGCACTAATGTTTGATTAAGTGAATATTATTAACTGGAGTGAATTCTTATGGATGCTCATACCCAGCAGGTAGTATGAAACAACAAAGGGCAAAGACCATCTCTCCTAGAATCTAAATTAGCCTTTCTTGTTCCCTGATTCCTTTCGACTAGTGAAAGTTCATGGATTTCCTGCACTGGGTACCAAGCCTAGTTTACCTCCATCTCGGGACCCTGCCTGCTCTTTAGCTGCTAAGTTTTTCAGCTGAACAAAAGTCATTATTACATTTCTGGTCCCAGTTCTGCCACTCTCAATTTTTCTGCCTTACTCTGTTACTAATTTAAGATTGACTTCAGTGGCTCTTAAATGATCTTAGCTTGTGTATAAGTTCTCAGAGGAAATTAAAATGAATAAAATCTGACATTTTTATAGCACTAAAGTTTACATAGCACATTTACATGTACTTTTTAATTGAACAATATTGGGAGATAGGTAATATAAGTTGTATTCTCATTTTATAATTAAGGAAACTGAGGCTCATAAAGGTCAAATTATTTCCTGAATTCTCAGAGTTATTAAGTGTCAGGGAAAGGATTTGAACTTTAGTTGTGACTTGGGGCAGAAGATCTGGTGTCTGTGACTTGAGGCAGGAACACCCATTACAGGTTTATTATCATAGTCCAGGCAAGAGTTCATATGCAGCACATCTAGACGTGTGGCTGTATGCATAGAGAAAAGGGGAAATATATGAGAAATGTTGTGAAGGAGCAATGAAGAGTGGAGAATGGCTGAAGTTATAACTCTGAGTGCCTGGAAGAGTAGTAGTGCCCTCAATAGAAAGTAGGAAGAGTCCAAGATGTGTGGATTGAAGAGAGATATTTAATTTTATAAATGCTGAGTTGATGTGCCAATGGGAAACAATGAGTCAAAAGTTACTATTGTGGAATATAACTCCAGAAAGATATGAAGACTGAGCACTACATGATTTTTCCTCTCTAGCGTTTGGGAGAAACACATACGTATATGACAAAATATTGGCCAGAGAGGAAGGTCTTCTATTTTCTTTTCCATCCCAGTGTCCCAATTTATTAATCATACTTACCTAACTCATTGGTTGGTCTATCTGGTAACAAGATCCTGCAATTAACATATTGACCTGACTATCATAGTAGGTGAACAAATATATGTGTGTGTGTGTGTGTGTGTGTGTGTGTGTACATATACACATACATAAATATATAATGTATGGATATATTATAAATTGTGTGTATATTATAAATTGCATGATATGTATATATTATATATGTATGTGCATATATATTTATGTGTAAATATATGTATTATATAATGTATGGATATATTGTAAATTGTGTATTATTATAAATTGCATGATATGCATGTATTATATATGTGTGAATATATGTGTAGACACACATATACATATACATACATACATATATATATATATATAGCCTTACATGAAACTACCAGCAATTGCTAAGTGCTTTGTGTTTTCTCTTAAAGTTAATGGAGCAAGAGGCTATCTGGAATATTTGAGTTTGAGATCCAGAGAGGAGCGATATATTGCCTTGTTCAGGGTCCAACAACTACTTGAGCCAGAGATCTCTGGAGCTTTTTCCAGTTCCAATTTCCAGTCCAGTTCATACCTTGTCTATCAATCACATGGGGAGAGAATCACTTGATCTTTCTAAGCCTGTTTGTTCATGTGTAAAAAGGAAACTAATAGGAGCTACTTCACAGGGTTTTTGTGAGGACAAATTAGATAATAAATAGGAAATCCTTTGTAAGTCTTAAAGCTTTATAAAAATGGTGAGCCTCCTTCAGAAACTATTGGGATAATGACTCAAATGGTTTTTGACTCAGGGAACTTCTATGCATGTTAAGACTTGGCATTTCCCCCAGGCCCTCTCCCCTGCTGTTTTATGGCACTCGCTCTCTCCTGCTGCATCACTTTCCCCATTTTTCTGAACTCCTTAGCATTGACTGGACTAGCACAAAGAACTGTGGTTTTCTGTGTCTTTGCAGCTCTTCTCATCTGAACACTTTCTCTTCACTCAGGACTTGCTGACTTTGGATTTCTTTCCCAAATGGTGCTGTGGTGCTAGTGAGAGTTGTATTTTATTGAATTCTAGGTAACAGGGGATTTATGATGTTTCCCTCTAGTCTCTGGATTAACTATTCATTTATTCAACATGAGAAACCCACCAAATGTACAATATTAAACAGATTATAATTGGATCCATCTTTTATTTCTTTGTTCTCATGTACCTTGTAAGAGAGTAAAATCGAAATAAAATCAAGATAAAACCATGATACTCATGTATCATGTCACAACAATTACAGTATTTCTCTAGACAGTGCATGGAGAAATACAAGTCTCAAACAATGTCTATGCCTAAGAATTGGGAAACAATTAGCAGTCACTCAGATGGTTTGTGATTTTGTTATGGCTAAAACTGCCATAGGCTATATCAATGCTATAATCAATGAACTTGGTCATGACTCCAAAAATCTCATTAATACGCAGAAAATAGAACTTGTTTTCAATAAATCAATTAATAAACATTTATAAAGTGCTTAATATGTGTAAGACACTGTGCTACTGGCTAGAAATGCCAACAGATACAAGCATAGCTTGTGATCAACGTTCCTACAGTTTTATATACACAAGCACTCCTGTTGATGTAGATTAAAATCCCTTGAAGTTTTTTCATACTGTTTGATCCTAATACCTTTGAATTTATTAATCTATTGACTTCCTAAGTCCTTGATCTAAAATGTGCACACAGACATACACATATATGTGTACCTGTAAATATATGTACACACATATGATATCATGGACATATCCTTTTAGTTCTTTTAAGATCACGGATGGCAGAGAAGCATTTGATCTTCTTCCATGACAGTGGAAAGGAGAAAAAATGATATGGAACTCAAAATTCTTACAAAAATTGAATGCTGAAAAGCATCTTTATATGTAGTTGAAAAATAATATACTATTAAAATAAAATTTAAAAAGAAAATATCATCATATACATTATTTTATTTGATCTTCATAACAGCTTCATTAGAAACAACTCCGATCTGGAAAATGAGGCTCGGATTGGCAAAATGATTTACTTAATCAATAAACATTTAATAAGGATCTGATAAGTACAATGAAAAGAATAATATCTTCTTGCAAAGCGATTGACTTCATAAAAAGGAGAAAATTAGAACAGAACTGTATAAAGAATAAATAAAAATGAACACCTAGTTATTAAATAGAAGGTAGATTGGGAGGGTGGGTTCTAGTAGATATAAGTACCAAAAATGGTTCATTCAGAAGGTAGTGTTTGAGATGGCTCTTAAAGAAAGAGAAGGATTAGGAGGGAGTGTATTCCAGTCACGAGGGATGACTGATGTAAAGTGGCGATGGGAGATTGGGTGTAAGAAATAGATAGAAGGCCATCCTGACTGGAAGGAATGTAGAGTGAGACTGGAAAATTAGATCAGGACAAGGCTGGGAAAGTCTTTGAAAGTTAAATAGGGGAATTTATATTTGGTTCTGGAAGCAATAAAGAGCCACTGAAGTTTTTTGAGGAGGGATGCCAGATCTGTGATCAATAGCCAGGATGTAAAATGGGTTAGATTAGGGAGAGACTTGTTGTAGGAAGAACAATTGGGAAAGCACTGAAATAGCCCAGACAAGATGGGATGAGGACCAAACTAAAGTGTGAAGAGGAGGGGGTAGGATGTGAGCTTGTGGAAATAGAAATGGTAAGACTTGTAAATTGATTGTATATTTGGTAGCTGGAGGACAGTATCATGGTTATGCACCTTCAAGAGCTGAGTAACCATTGACAGAAGCAAGGAAGTCTAGACCAGGGGAGTGGAGGTTGTGGGGGAAAGATATTTAACTGAGGCAAGTCAAGTTTGAGATGTTTTTAGGACCTTCAGCAGATAACTGGTATAGGGTTAAAGCTTAGGAAAGATCAAGGGCTGGTTACAGAGATTTGCAAGTCAATTTCATTCAATGATCATGCAATCCAATGTTGCTGATCAGGACACTGATGAGAGAGTATGTAGAGAGAAGAGTGAAGGCCACAGAGAGAACCTTGTCAAACAAGTCAAGTTCAAGGGGACTGGTCTGTGTGATGAGCCAGCAAAGGAGAATGAGAAGTAGGTGGTCAGAGAAGTAGAAGGAAACCAGAAAACAGTGTCATGGCGATCCAGAGAGGAGACAGTACTCAGGAGGAAAAGGAGGTCAACCATGTGAGATGCAGCGGGTAGGTGAAGAGGGAGAATTGGGGGAAAAGACTCTCAGAGTTGGAAATTAGAAGATCACTGATAATTTCTGAAGAAGCAGTTTCTGTCAAGCTCTGGTCAGAATTCAGATCACAAAGGGTTAAGGAATGGATAGTGACATGGAGAGATGATATTGGAGGCTCTAGGGAAGGTTTATTTTTTAATTTTTTTTAAGAGTAAGGGAAATTGACATATTTGATTGAAGGTGTATGTGTCTGTGTGTCTGTGTTTCTGTGTGTCTGTGTGTAGAGAGGGACAGAGACAGAGACAGAGACACAGAGAAAGACAAAGAGAGAGAGACAGACAGACAGAGAGACAGAGAGACAGAGTGAGATAGATATACAGAAACAGACAGATAAAGAGAGAGGGGGAAGGGGGTAAGGAAGGAAGGAAGGAGGGAAGGAGAGAGAGAGAAAAAGAGAACCAAATAGAGACAGATACAGAGAAACAGAGACAAACAGAGAGACAGATAGAGACACAAAGAGAGACACACAGAGACACAACACAGAGACACACACACAGAAACAGAGAGAAAGAGGGAGAGAGAGACATATAAAGAGAGACAGACAGAGACACAGAGAGAGACAGAGAGAGAAAGAGAGGGGGGGAAGGAGGGAGGGAGAAGCCAGAGCCAAAAAATATCAAGACAACTATTGATCTCAAGTCAAGGTCCTTAGGAAGGCTAGTGCTTTTTCTGTTAAGCTTGATGTTAACTATTATTGGGATTAAATTAATTACATCATGTCTGAAGCAATGTAACAAAACCACAGTTATCTTCATGGATCTGCAAACAAGAGAGATGGAAAGTAATATCAGGGTTTTTCCAACATTATCCAAGAGAGAGAGATTCTGTGTGTGAGCCACAAGGATCCAACTTTCTAGAAAGACAAACCCTATAGTGGAGTAGAGAAGGTTCTTTAGACATCCTCGCATAACACAGATAAAACACCCGGCAGAATCTTCTAATTTCCCATGAGCTGATTCTGCTCTCATGAAACAAACTTGAATTTGCTAATTTGTTTTCCCAGATCACTTTGTTTTTTTCCTGCTGGGAAGGGGGTTCTACAATTGGGAGGAAAAATTTCTAGTCACTGGAAAGATTCATGTAAAATTATTCCCTATGACTGTCTCATGGCTTTGGATAATGCCGAGCAAATCTTCAGAGACTCATCACCCACACGTGAATGGAGAAAAGAGAATTCTGAAAACTATCAAGCCTCAGAGCTCTGTTGACCTGCGGTGGCTCCAACAGTTTGCCTGCACCCAGTTTCTTTCTTTCTTTCTTTCCTTCTTTCTTTCCTTCCTTCTTTCTTTCTTTCTTTCTTTCTTTCTTTCTTTCTTTCTTTCTTTCCTTTCTTTCTTTCTTTCTTTCTTTCTTTCTTTCTTTCTTTCTTTCTTTCTTTCTTTCTTTCTTTCTTTCTTTCTTTCTTTCTTTCTTTCCTTTCTTTCTTTTCTTTCCTTTCTTCTTTTTTATTTTTTAATAATTATAACTTTTTTATTGCCAGAACTCATGCCTGGGTAATTTTTTACAACATTATACCTTGCACTCACTTCTGTTCCATTCCCCCCCCCTCCCTCCACCCCCTCCCCCAGATGGCAAGCAGTCCTATATATGCTAAATATGTCACAGTATATCCTAGATACAATATATGTGCTGCACCCAGTTTCTTTATCTGAAAAATGGAGGGATGCTTCATTGACCTAATTCGCAATGTGATGGTGAGAATCAAATTATATGATGGATATAGATGGATATAGAGAATTTTGTCAATGTTGAAGAGTCCTCTGAACTTCGGAAAGACCTGGGCTATCTGATCTCATGCTGCTGAAATGCTGTGGTCTGCTTCTTTCTGTTACACAGCGAGGAATCAATTGTAATGGGAGGTCATAGCCACTCTGTTAAAGTTCCCAGAAGGCCCTTGGGGGCTTTCATCAGAAATAGTTAATGACTGGCAGAATTTGGACAATGCATTATTGAGCTGGTTGAGGAAATGAGGATATTTAGACCAAAGAAGAAAAAAAACTTAGGGCTGAAGGCCAGGAAGCATTAGCATTGTCTTCAAGAAATTGAAGACTTGTCTAATGGAGGAGAGATTAAATTTGTTCTCCTTGTTCTCAGATGAAAGGCCAAGGAACAATTGAGGGAAGTTGACAAGTGACAAGAACTGATGGAAACTCCCACTGAATCCCTTAGGGAATAGCAAAGTAGGAAAGACTCTACTAATTTATAGAGCATCCATGCCTGTGTCCACATGTGTCCATGCCAGCAAATTATATTTGCAGCCGGGACATCAATGAAACAATTTCAACCTGGAACTATGTGTGGATTCTTCCTCTTCTTCCTTGTCCTCCTCTTCCTCCTCCTCCTCCTCCTCCTCCTCCTTCTATTTCTTCTTCTTTCTTCGTCTTCTTCCTCCTCTTTATTCTCTTCTTCTTCCTCCTCCTTCTTCTTCTTCTGCTTCTTCTCCTCCTCCTCCTTTTCCTTCTTCTTCCCACAATGTCCAGATGGTATTCTCTCTACAAAACTTCCAGAAAAAAATAAGTCTAATGCATGACTTTGAATATGTCAACCCATTGCTTAATGACCCCTCTTCCCTGTCAAAAAAGTCCAAACTTCTTAGCTTAGCATTCAAGGCCCTTTACATTCTGGCTCTAAAAGGACTTTTTGTCCTTTTCTCACACTTCTGTGTTCTTTACCATCATGAATGTATATCACTCTCCTAGGTACTCTGTCTGCCCTGAATATCCTTTCTTCCCCCTTCTCTGGTCTTCATTTCTTGGCTCCTATTCCCTTTCCCTTTGCCATTGTATCATTTCCCTTCCATCTCCACTTGTTGAATTATTGGCCCACTTGTCAGGGCCTAGTTTTTTCAGGAAAGCTTCATAGATTCATCATCTGGAAGTGACCCTTCCTCTTCAGAGCTGTTCTTGTGTGTCTATTCACATTTGTGTTAAGATAATTACCCCATTCTTAAGTTAAGTCAACAAGCATTTATTGAACACTTACCTGTACCAGGCACCAAGCATTGGGGGTACAAAGAAAGGTAAAAACAGTCCTGGGCAAGAACTCCCATTTTAACAAATAAAAAACTATGTATTATGTGTAACATCAGATGTTGTCCCCTACTTTCCATGTCTCTATTTGTGGTTTCTTGACAAAGACTATAGAGTGGTTTGCCATTTCCTTCTCCAGCTCATTTTACAAATGAGGAATCAGGCCAACAGGGTTAAATGACTTGCCCGGGAAGTATCTAAGGCCAAACTTGAACCCATGAAAATGAATTTCCTTGACTTTAGGATTGGTGCTCTTTCCACTGCACCACCTACCTAGTCACACATGAAACAGATTATAGCCTTTTGAGTCTCTGACTAGATAGTCAACCCTTAAGGGCAATCCTCCTGTAGCTCCCTTATTAATTCACTATCCTAAACTAAGGTAACAGGGTTAAGTGACCTGCCTAGAGTCACAGCTAGTATCTGAGACTGGATTTGAATTAAGTTCTTTCTGATTCTTTTTACTGTGCCATCTAGCTGCCTTGTAAAGTACTAAGTGATTAAATTATTTGGTGGGAACCATAGAGTCATTAGGCTTTGGCTGTAGGTCTTGAACATCTTTCTGACAAGGCAGCTAACTATCCACTATAAGACGCTATCTCTCCATACATGGCAGATGCACATATGTGTGCACTTATTACATAAATGATTATCAAATGAACTAATATTACTTGAGGGAATTTATTTTGCAAAAATTGTTTATTCTTCTTGGGATAGATTTGAAAAATTGTTTTATCCCAACAATAGCCAGTTTTTTTTTTCCTGAGGTAATTGGGGGTTATGTGACTTGCCCAGATTCACACAGCTAGGAAGTGTTAAATGTCTGAGGCCAGATTTGAACTCAGATCCTCCTGACTTCAGGACTGGTGCAATAGCCACAGTCTTAATGCTGTTGGCTGAGTATAAAGTTCTCTCCACTGTAGGCACCTATTAAATGAGTTTTTATTTGGCTCACACTGGCCAACAGCATTGAGACTGTAGCTATGGTTAGGATAAAATATGGTAATGTCAATCAAGCAATATTAATCCACATGTTCTGCTATTTCACTACAAATGAAAGGGCTGATAAACTGACCGCAATTTCGAACAAAACTCAGCATACTTGTAGTAGACATTTCAGAAGAAAGAAGTCCATTTTCATTTTGCTGTTTGTTGTAGCTAGGGGAGGGATTTTGTTCTCAATTTATTTAATGAAAGCATTTCTGGTCCAAAAACACTAGCATTTTTCAAGTCAATTTTGTAATACAATAGGAAATCATCATTTGGGGTTATTGTGCTTTGAGAAGGCTTGAATTTTATTTCTGAATAGCATGGGGACCAGCCCTCAGCTTCGGGATTGTGATGCAGCCCTTTGGAGCTCAACACAAAGGCAAATCATGCCATTTGTGCTCAATTTGGAATCTGGCCTCACTTCACAGTGAGCTGAGCCACGCCCACAATGGCCTTAGACTATTGTGCTCCTGAGTGACTAGTCTAACTAGAAGTGGGGGGGGGTGTTTCTATGATTTGGAGGTTATTTTAATGTGCTTTAACTTAAAATGAGAAGAAAAAGTTATTCTAATAAAATTTTTATTAAATATTATTTATTTTAATAATTATTAATATTTTATTAAATATTATTAAATATTTTATTAAAAATGTGGCATAATGGAAAGAATACTGCATTCTGAAAATCCCAGATCTATTTGTGACTTCAGATAGATTAATTAATTAATTACCAACCATTCATTACATATTATGGGTCAGGCACTGTGCTAGCCACTGGGGAGACAAAGAAAGGCAATCAAAGTCTGACCCAGCAAGGAGCTCATCGGTCTGATGGGGGAGACAACTGGCAAACAATTATGTGCAAACAAGAGATAGACAGAAGGAAATGAAGAGAGAAATCACGCAGATGAATGAAAGTGGTTGACATTTCATGGATTTTAGTTTCTTTAGTGCCTATGGGAGGGTCAGGCTCAGTAGTCTTTAAAGTTGCTTTACTTCTAAAAATGCAATCCTGTGAGTTCTAGTTTCTGAAACAGTCACTTAATTTCTCTGAGTCTGTATTTTCTTTATAAATTAGGGATAATGAACCTGGCCTGCCTATCTTATAGGGCTATTGAGAGGAAAATGCCATGTAACTACAAAATGCTATTTAAAAGTGACTGATATAACAAAATCAACCTCTCTCTTTTTATCATCATCATCATCATCATCATCATCATTTACAATCATCATTATTATTAGCAGTAGAACCATCTTCATCATCACCACCATCACCAGAACCACTACCACCCATCATCATTTATCATCAACATTGTCATCATCATCAGTGCCATCTTCATCATCATAGTACTAATACCATCCCCACCCCTGCCATCATCATCTCTATCACTGTCATCAACACATCTTCATCTTCATCACTATTTCCACCACCATCACCATCATCATCATCATCATCATTTATCATCATTATTGTCATTAGCAGCAGAATCATCATCACCATCACTATCACATCAACTGCCAACATCATCATCACAATCATCATTGTCAACCCCACTATTTTCATCATCTTCATCACCATCTCCATCCTACCCCTACCATCATCATCTCTATCACTGTTATCCTTCCAACAGCACATCTTTGTCATCTTCATCACCATCTCCACCACCACCACCACCATCGTCATCATCATCATTTACCATCATCATTGTCATTAGAAGCAGAACCATCTTCATTATTATTATCACCACCATCACTATAACCACAACTGCCACCATCATCATCACCATCATCATTGTCATCATCAACCCCACCATTTCCATCATCTTCATCACCATCTCCACCCCACCCCCCCCCCCGTCATCTCTATCACTGTTATCATCAACAGTGCATCTTCATCATCTTCATTACCATCTCCATTACCATCATCATCATTATCAAGCCTTTCTTAAGCCCCTGAGTAGCACTCTACTAATTCTTGAAGACACACAGAAAACCAGAGAGTTTGTCCCTGTATTCAAAGAGCCAATCAAGCCTAGGAGGGATTTGGAGAGATGATAACCTACAATCTGTACATAGGTTAAATTGAAGATAATCCCAGAGGAAGAGCACTAGCAATAAGAGGGACTGAGAAATACCTTCCTTAGAAAATGGGACTCTAGCTGACAATTAAATTTTTTAAAAAATAATTATAACTTTTTATTGACAGAACCCATTCCTGGGTAATTTTTATGACATTATCCCTTGCACTCACTTCTGTTCTGACTTTTCTCCTCCCTTCTTTCCCCCCTCCCCCCTCCCTCTACCTCATCCCCCAAATGGCAAGCAGTCCTATACATGTTAAATACTGACAATTAGTTAAAGGAAACCAGGAGAGCTAGGAAGTGGAGAGTGGGAGGAAGATCCAGGGATGGGCTAAAATCAGTAAGAAGGCGAGGAGCAAAAAACAAAGGTTTTTTTTAAACCTTTCAAAACTTTTTTAACCTAAAAATAAAGTGAAGACACTAGAACTAGGGGGAAAGAAAAGCCTCTTATAGAAGATGAAATTTGAGCTGTTTTGAAAGAAGTCAGGAGATTTCAGGAGATGGATGTGAGGATATGAGGATGAAGCAATCCAAGTAAGGGACAAAGCCAGGTCAAAGGCAAAGAGGAATGAGATTGAGAGTCCTTTGTGAGGAAAAGCAAAGATGTCAATGTTGCTGGGTCCAAGTTGATGGGAGAGATTAATGTGTGAAAGGACTGGACAGGTAAGAAAGGTTGAGGTTGTGAAGGACATTAGAAGGCAAGCCAATGATTTTATTTTAGATCCTGCAGGTAACAAGATACTAAGGTATTCAGAGACAATGGGGGCTATTCCAGTAGAATGGCGAATACATTATCAAACACTATCGTGGCTTTTGCTTATCTATTTTTGGTATTGTTGTAACAAGGGAGGTATAAGTTAGTATGGGTGCATATTGTGTATTTGCATGAATGTGTTTGTATCTACGTATCCCAATGTCTTTGGGTCTTTATACTGGTGGGAAGAGCCCATTTGTGGAAATGACTGTGATTTTTTTTTAAGCATTAACACAATTTATTTTCATAAACAAAATAGAAGTAAGCTGCCACTATTATTCTTAGAAAACTCCTGCAAGGCTGGGTAGTTGAGGTCACAAACTCTGCCAGCTCCATATCTGCATTTAAAACATAAATTCATGTTCCCCATCTCATATAATAGGCTAGAAGCTCATTCCAATAGTTCATTATGATAAAAATATGGAAATTACAAGGCAAACCAAGTTTCCCTCTTTATCTCTTTCTCCCTAACCCCTGTCAATAATATATAACTAATTTCAGAAAATAAAACAAAAAAAATCCCATAAAATATAGGAGATTATCTAATTAAGTGGCTCTTTTAGTCCTATTATCCCCCTTCAGAGTTATCACAAGTTTTTCTATTTTCTTATATCTTGCATCTTGTAGTTCTTCTATTTATGGATTTTAGAATTTAAAAAAATAATGTTGGAAGCTACTGGCAAAAAGTGACTGAAGCGAATTCATAAAATCACAAAGTAGTTTCATGCAAATGATCACAATTAAAAAATACTTTATTTTCTCCTAGTTATTTGTAAAGACAAGTTTTAGCTTTAAAAAAAATTGAGGTCCAAGTTCTTTCCCTCCATTTACTCTCTCTTCTATTGTTCTCTGATGAAGGAGCCAACATAGAATCTATATTTATAGTTCAGAAAGAGAATTTTAGAACTAGAAGTGACCTTAGAAGTCATTTAATTTATTTTTTTCCCCTTCTACAGATGAAGAAGCTGAGTTCCAAAATCAAAAGGACTTGCTCGTGGCTGACAGTCAATGGCCAAAGTGAGATCCGACATGGCCAAAAAGGAAGAATCTTGGTTGTGTAGTTAGAAGGCCCAAGTTCAAATCCTTCCTCTAATTCTTATTATCTGTATAACTTTGGTCATCATTAACCTATTGAGACCTAACTTTCTTTATCTTGAAAATGAGGAAACCACACATGATGGCTTCTGAGACAACTTCTAGCCCAAGACCTAGGATCTTGGGCCTGATCCATGGATCGCACAGAAAGGGACAGATCTGGAAATGGAAGCCAAGCTTTTTCTGCCTTAACTATCTTTTGAAAACATAATAGATTCATTAAAAAACATAAGCAAGATACAACCATTTGATGCTATTGTATTGATTCAGTTATCTGGATATAGCCTTTAAATATTAGTGCCTAGTTTTATACAGTATCTACTCAAAGGAAATAAATGATTTATGCTCTATTACTTCCTCTTTCTTTTAGCTATCTTTCAGCTCCCACTACCAATATAAGGTCGTATACTCATGAGGGGATTGACTATTTCTCCCCTTAAGATTCTAAAGATAACCTAAAGAAATTAAGGTCTCTACCAATATCACTCACATATTCCCATCTGGTGTGAGCTCCCATATTAATTAATCAGTTAATCAATCTCAATTAATCAATACATTAGCTTTTAAAATAATTATATATACACACATATATTATTAAATATTTAATTATATATTTTAAAATTTTAATATTTAATTTTAAAATTCTGAGTTCCAATTTTTTTCCCTTTCCCCCATGACTTGAGAAAGCAAACAATAGTACACAATTTCACAAATGCATTAGCATTTACAAAACAATATTTATGGAGAAGGCAGAGTAAGAAGAGCAGTTAAAGACATTCTCCAAAAGGGAAGATAAGGGGCAGCTAGGTAGCTCAGTGGATAGAGCACCAATCCTGAAGTCTGGAGGACTGAGCTCAAATCTGGTCTCAGGCACACTAGCTGTGTAACCCTGGACAAGTCCCTTAACCCCAATTGCCTCAACAAAAGAGAGAGAGAGCGAGAGAGCGAGAGAGAGAGAGAGAGAGAGAGAAGAAAGAATACATTATATGTTCATATATATATGAACATTATATGTTCATATATATATGAACATATATATATATATGAATACTTTGTCCCTTTGTCCATATGTGGTCCTATAAATGAGTTGGCTCAGACTTTGTATACAAAGGTAATAAAGTATATATGTGTATAAGTATTTATAAATACACACATATGGATTATATAGATGTATATACAATGCTCACATATATCTGTGTCTATACATATATATATATATATATATATATATATACATCCATAAATCCATATGGGTATACATGCATACATATACAACATGCATATATGTATGTGTGTGTGTATGTGTGACACACACACACATATATATCAGAGTTGAGGAGTTACTTGGTGACTCTTGGACCAAGGAGTCCTTTTTTCCCTTTCCAGGAGGTTCAAGATATGGGATTAGTTCTTCCTTATCCCACAGTTCATATTATAAAATAATGCAATGGAAACAGGGTCCTAAATTTGAAGTCATAAATCTATGCTAAAGTCTTGGTTAAAGTTCTGATTTTGCTACCTATCCAGCATGTGGCTTCAATTTTCTCAAGTATGGGGTAGGGTGGGATGAAGTTTGAATTAGCAAGTCCTCAAATCCCTTTTACCTCTGGGTCTATGGAAGCAGGAGCCTGTACTCTCTGCATGCAAAGGTTGAGCAGAATAAAGTCAGAAAAACATCAGCTTTAGCCAATCATGGAATCATCAACATATCTAATGTGGCTTCACTTGCATCTCCATTAGGGAACTAACAATATATGCTTATGAAGGAACTTATTAGAAAAAAGGAATTAAAGTTGATTAATCAATGAATCAATTAATTATTAATTAATTAATATTTTATAATTATTTATATTATAATTAATTAATTAATATTGATTGACTAATATGGCATTTTTGTCAACATTTGTACTGTAGCAAAGCCCAATTATGGAGTATTTTGTTAAGAGAGGGACCAGGCTAATATAGAACAAAGAGTGAAATTTTAAAGGCACCTTAACTACCTACCTTTGATTGTCTGTTAATTGCTTTCTCATTTTTTTTTAGAGTTCTGGATACAAAAGTACAGGCCCTCAAGTAAAAGTTCAGTAAAACCCAGATTGCAAAGGAAAAGCTGGTGAAAACACACACACACACACACACACACACACACACACACACAGATGCATCAGCTTTTGTTCTGGTTGTGTCCATATATACAACCTACCTTGATTCTTTTGGTTAACTTGATCAACTAAATCAGGATCTAGAAAAGAAAGCTAAAGCCAAAATTTGTTTGTCTTGCTTCTTTTTGGATGGAAAAGCTAGTTTTTCTACTGTTCTGGCAGCTGTTTAGAGTTTAAGATGATCTGTTTATTTCTTCTCTGCAGGACAGCAAAATAATATAGTTTGTCATCAAAGCTACTGCCCAGCTAATGTTTCTCTCTGCATGTTTTTGCTAGGAATTAAGGGATTAAATGACATTTGCTTGAAATGAGCCAGGCCCGCTAGCAGAGGATACTTTTTTTAATTTGGAATATTAAAATTTTAGCTTGAAAGCGACCTAACAAAAAAGGGGAAAAAAGGAAAACTTAAAAAATAGAAGAAAAGAAAGGACAAAAAGAAAGGCTTGGCAGTGCCAGGAGAGAAGGGAGAAAAGCAGTGGGGAAGCTTTACAATCCAAGGCAAAAGGCCAATTAGCAATATTTTAATTATGGCCCTGAGTTCATACTTGGTAATTGTTATTCCAGTTGGTTTCTAGCATATGAATATTTGAGCAGAATGTGCTTGTGGAAAAGGAGTGAGAAAACGAAGCACAAAATCAGCCACAGAGGCACTTTAGACTCGGGATAGAGAGGATGATTTTTGGTGTGAGCCACAAGGAATTGATCTATGAGAGGAGACAATTGACAGAATGAAAATAAGGGAAAATGACAATAGTTTACATCATGGAGGCCTTTGATTTTACCATCATTGAAAACATTCAACCATCGCTTGAAACTTGCCAAGTCTTCCCTGATGGTGGCTTCATGGATTGGTGGAGGATAAATCATGGTGGCCAACCTTTTGGAGATAAGCTTACAATCTCTTGTAGGAGTTTCAGAGATTTTATTGTACTGGAATAGACTTGAAGAATCAAGAATCTTCCTCCTTGTCATGGAATACAATGATCTTCAGGGAGATTTTGGAGCAAAAGTCAACAATGACCTCAAAATGAAATGATTCTTGTTCCCATCAATTTCAGAGAGAATACTAAGTAAGGTAGCTGGTTTAAGTCATGAACATAGAATTTATACTTTTGTGTGTTTTAAGCAATGAAATTATGATGTTACAAGAGGAAATTAAGTAGTTCTTTCCAGGATTATTGGTGGTAGTGGGATGTTCAAGAGGAAGAACAGAAGTAGTATTCTAAAATTCTAAAAAAAAAAGTAGAAAAAGTCACTTCCATTTTTCCTTTGCTCTATTATGAAAATCTATCGAATTCTCCCCCCCCTTCTCTCTTTCCACATCCATCCGCCTATCTATCTATCTTTCCATCCATCAATCTATCTATTCATCTATCCATCCATCTATCTATCTATCTATCTATCTAACTGTCTGTCTGTCTAACATTTAGGCAACAGGAGTGAGAATGACGAGTTTGGAACTAGAGAGTCTTGTGTTAAAATTTTGTTGCTGACACTACTGTATTATCATCTTGAGCATTTTATTTAACCCTAATCTATCTGAAGTTCCCACTAGCTGGGTTTTTCCATTTCTTGGGATATGGCAACTAACACTCTCATTTCTTTTAACAACCTAAAAGTGGATAACTTTTAAAAATGGTTACTAACCTCACAGATATAGAAAGCATAAATGCAGAAACATTTTCTTCTTTAAGACCACTTTTAGTCTTGAGTTGGGGGAGCTACTCCCGCAACTTTTTTTTCAGTTTCTACATATCTTTGATCCCCAAAAGTCCATGTCCAAAGGTAGAATCTCTATCAGATGTATCTTTCCCCAAAGAATTGGTATCATAAAGGCCAGTCCCAAAGATTGTTATTTATTTCCTAGGATTCAATTCTATGCTGGCTATAAATCCAGCCTGAATCTTTAATCCCAGATTCCCATGGTTCACTCTTCTAGCATTTGAAACTTTCAAGGTTGGACTTTCTACTTTCTACTTGGACTTCTATTCCTAGAATAGAAGAGAATAAATGAAAAGACCAAGAACCCAGGCCCACTTCTCAGGGTCCACATAGCTTCAGATGAGGGAGAAGAGACCACTTCATGGTCTCACTAATTGTCAGGACTGAAAGGGTCATTTTGATCCCTGAGATGGCAGGCAGTAAAGAGATAGCTGGAGCTGACAGGCCATTCTGGAGATGTCAACTATCGTTGTTACACTGGCAATAAAAAATCTTCTGCCAACAATGTTATAAGACAAATAAAACACTTTATGGAACGTCCACATATGCATTTCTTCTACACATCATTAGGATTCTCCTAGAAACTGCTCCCCAGAGTCCTACACATGGAAAGGACATTTTAATAATGGGATGAACTCCGCATATGTGTCAGACTCTCATTCCCCATGGATAAGTGCAGATTTGTGCCTTGGGTATTAAGGTACATTTTACCTGTAAAATACTTAAATACTGGCACACTTCTAGTTTGGAAAAACAAAATAAAAATAAAAAACATCATAAGGCTATACCTTTAAGCCTTCAACCAAATTTGATTCCCTCATACTTTTACATTATTATAATATATCTAATTATTTCAATTTTTCTTAAACTAGTACAACAGACAGTGTTCTGTAATGGAGAGAGAGATGACCTTGAAGTCATTTACACCTGCCACTGCTACATACTGGATATGTGACTCTGGGCTATTGCTTTGTCACCCATTCAATCTTGTTGATTTAGGCAATTTTTCATGACTCCACACTTGAATAGAGAAGGTATTGATTTGCTATGGTAAAGAGAATTTCTTCTGGGATATAACTATTCCAGTAAAGTCATAGCTGTAGCTCCTACTCCTTTCAAACAAGGAAACATTAAATTGATATTGTTGATTGTCACTAATCTTTGCCTATTAGTAAATGTTCTAAATCCTGCCTGGTACCAAATCCATAAATGTTTGGTGATTATTGAATATATGTACTCAGTGAAATGTATCTACAACTAGGGGGACCCAGAAAGATCAACAGTGCTCTTTGCTCAAAACAGCAAATCTGTGACATCATTCCTGGGGATGTTCCCACCAACACTGAAGATCACAATTCATCCATATCTGTTCTTCTAGTGCTACTCTTTTCTAGGGGTTCTTATTCATCACAACTGGTCTCTTATTCACTCTTTCCACCAGTAGATATTATAAGGTCTCCATGAGGGGAAAACAAATACCTATGAAACAATGCCTTATTTGTGGAAAACTGGGTACAAAGCTATAAAATCCAAAGGAGAGGGACCTCTCTAAGGCCTCAGAGAAGGCTTCATGGCCAGGTGGGCCTTAAGGAATCTTTGATTGTTGTTAGATGGAAAGGAGGAAGGAAGACATTGAAGGCAGAGAGTGTAGAATGAGCAGAAGCCAAGAGTTTGGGGTCAGCATGACATATGGGGGAGAGGAAGAGAGCAATGTAAAATAGAGATAGTTTAAGTGGAAAGGGCAAAAGGAGTCAGATTATGGAGGGCTTGGATGCCAATGCAATAAAGAATAAGGAAACATTTAAGATCCTCGAACAAGGTAGCAGCATGGTCAAAGTGAGGTTTGATAGGATAATTCTGTTTACAAGATATATTATGGGTTAGGGGAGGGAATAGGATCAAGAAGGCACGGAGATGGGAGAGCAGAAAGTTCAAAGATTATTTAGTAGGACAATTTTGCTAATATATAGAGGACATAAAGGGGAATGACCGAGAGCAAGTTAGGAGCAGCAATTTGACTTTGTAGAGAAGCACAGAGGAGAAAAAGCTAAGCTAGATATAATCAGTGGTAGTGGTTGTTGCCACAAAAAAGGCAAATGTGCTCATTCCTGACTCCATGGAGAAATTTGGGATGTTTAATGACAGATTTAGGAAGTGACAGTCCAAATAAGTTTCTCTACCATCTTCATACAACGGTTCAAACAACTTGTCTAGAATTCAACAGATTTTTTTAGGGAAAGAAAAAGACATAGAGACTTGTGATTTTTTCTAGTATGATGAAAGGTGAAACAGATTAAGCCATAGTTGTTGGGGTCTGAGATCTAGAAGAGATATCAGTCTACTCTTTTTACAAATAAGGAAACCGAGGCAAACAGGGTTAAGTGAGTTGTCCAGAGTCACACAACTAAGAAATGTATCAGATCTTCCTGACTCCAGACTGCACATTTCTTTCTCTATAAGTTCTGCCTTCTCCAACTCACCAGTTAAACATCCAGGTAGCTACAACATATAATGTATTCTTTCTTCAGTGAAGTATTCACATATAATGTATTTTTTCCTCTCTCTCTCTCTCTCTCTCTCTCTCTTGTTGAGGCAATTGGGATTAAGGGACTTGTCCAGGGTCACACAGCTAGTGTGCCTGAGACCAGATTTGAACTCAGGTCCTCCAGGTTTCAGGATTGGTGCTTTATCCACTGAGCTACCTAGCTGCCCCTCAGTGAAGTATTCTCTAAAATCATCTTGATTGTAGTTGACTTGTGCCCAAGTCAGTTCCACCAGGTGGTGAATGAAGGCAAACCATTTTGTTTCATCATTGTTGTTGAATCAGCTACTTCTTTATAACCCCATTTAGCCTGCTGTGAGTAACTTCCCAGTGTAGCTGCCTGAGTGAGCACATGTGTTCAATTGGTCTCTTTCAAAAACAAATCTGTTCTCAGGGATCTAGGGCAGCTTGAAGATGTAGCTGGAAAATAGTTTTAGCCTCAGGTCTTCCTTTGAAGGAGAACAGTCAGCCTGGATGCTAACAGATGATCATGAGGCTGGAGATGAAGAGGTGGAAAAGAGGGTAGAGGACTTCTCATTTTATAGATAGGGAACCTAAGGCTTGTAGTAAAGATTTGCCCCAAACCACTCAGATGACAAGTAATTGAGCTATAAGTTTTTTAATTGAGCTTTAATTTTTTAACACAGGTCCTCATACTCCAAACTCTCACATGATAATCCAAAGGATCACATCTTCAAATATCATCTAGGAACATGTCATTGCTAATTATTTGCTGCCTAAGACTTTTAAAGATCTCAAATAGGTGTGGAAGGACAGAAAACACAGATGGACAGAAAAAAGTGCAGTCCCCTTTCTTTGACCATCTTTTAGAAAGTGCAAGATCAAGGGGAAAAGCCCCAGGAGCAGGTTTAGTGTCAGAGCATAGACAGCAATCTGACAATAGAAGATTCTTCCCACCCCTTTTTATGGGAGTCAAAGAGCCATATTACAGAGGCACGGAAAGAAGGGGTCAGGAACTTTGAGGCTTGGGAGTCTGGTGGGCAAAGAAAAGAAGATAGGATCTTTCTACATTAACCTTCAATGGTCAAAATACTCCTTGACCTACTCCACCTATAACTTTCAACTGAACTGCCTCCATTTAGTGACCCAGCTGGAGCCATTTCTAGTTCCATGGATAGTCAATTTTACTCTTGGGTAGCAGTCTGACCTTGGGGAAGCCCACTCACTGCTGGGAACGTTGGCTCCCTAATGTTTGTGGTTGAAATGATAAAACCAAAGGGTTGAATTCACGATCTCTGAGGTTCCTTTTAGTTCTAAAATTCTATGATCTAAGTAATCAGCAATGGACTGCCCAACTGCTGTGATGGGAGGGACTTTGGGCAGGATCTTTACTCATGATCCTGGAAATTACAACATCCAACCTCCACTGTATCTTCAAAGTTTTTGGTCTTCCAGAGTCCCTTAATAAATTGTAAAAAAATCATCTAGCCAAAAAAAGCAGAGGAAAACCCAAACAGAAACTTTTAAGGCCTAGTCATTCTATCAGCAAGTACACTTGGAAGAAAGAGTAATAAATGAGATCACCATTGATAACTAGTTGAGATCACTACCATCTTGGGAGAACACAAGATGGGTACTTGGGAGAAGGGATGAAATTTAGGAGAGATAGGCTGTGAAAAGGAGGAAGGATGGTGGGAGTCCAGCAAAAGCAAACATTAACTAATTCATAGTGTTGCCTAGCTCGAGTCATATGCAAAAGTTTCTGTTAGACTTGGCACATACACGGTTTTTACAAAATAAAGTTAGTTTTGAAATACTTAGAATCTTAGCTGTGCCATGTATGGAGACAAACAAATGTAAGCCATATCCTAATATATTAAGGACTAAATAATTAAGAGTGATCACAAGGAACCCAGAAAAAGGAAAAAAAGAGAGTACGTTATCAACTTGCTTTGGTTAACTCTTTTGAACTCACTGAGATCTACAGAAATCTGAAAAATTTGGAAGAGTTGGATCTTAGAATTTCATGCAATTCACAATGTTATGTAAATCATGTGAATTCGACTTTATTTTAATATGACTATTTTTGTTTGTTTAGAAAGAATATGATTACTTTTTTCTCCACTTCTTAAAACTTTATTCTCTGATAGTGAATTTGAATACTAATTTGTATTGATTTAATAGGAAAATGTTGATGAAAGTGCTTCATTTGGTAGTTTCAATAAACAAAGATGTGCTGGTTTTTAGAGACTAATTTATGAAGTATTTGAGTTTTGTTCTTCATTCATTTCATTACTAATTAATATTTTGACTATAAAGGTTTAATTAAAGACTATAGTTTGAATCTCTATTTTAAAAACTCATTAAATATTATTTTGTTATGAAAATAACAAATGTATTTTAATCAATGGTCCAGGAATGGTCTATTTTATGCAAGCAATTTTTTTGAAAAGAAAAGTAATGGCAAGAACTTTATTTATTCTTTTATTTTGCTATTTCAAATCCATCAAAATAATATACTAGAGTGTTATTATTCTCATTTAATAAGTGACTGATTATTTCTGAATTTAGGGCTATCAAGTGCAATATAGCTGCAGCTAAAAGAACTTACCAGAATATAGGCAATATCCACAGCTTCTTCTAGTCTTTTACTTCACGTGGACCATTTTATGGGTAATCTTAAAGCTCCCAAATTTCAATGTTGGAAAAAAAAATTTTGGAAAGCAAATAGATAAGGACCTGTTAGGCAATCATGAGATTGGGTAAGAATAATGAGTTTAGGAGCCCTTCAGTCACTGAGTATTCAAAAACTTAACAGGATGTTTCTTTTTTTTTTCCACAATGACATATATATATATATATATATATATATATATATATATACACATACATAATAGCTGTGTATTTTAGAACACAAAAACCCTCATCCCCCCATACACATATACAGACACAGACACACACAATCCATGTGGAAACACAATTCATTCTCAGGCTCTGTCAAACATTTCCAGACTCATTATTTGCTGAAGAGGAAAAATGAAGAATAGTATTTGATATTAAAATGAACCCACTGAGCAGGGTACAGAACTTGTGGAGATTCTCATTCACTTGAAAAATCAAATGTGGTCAAGATTTCTCTAGAATGCAGATGATCAAGGACAATTTCACTATTATTAGTAGAAATTCCAAGCAGCTACTGGGGATATAGGACTGTTCAGGAAGTCAGAATCTTAGAGGGGAGAATCTAAACACTTGAAGTGAAATAGTCAGATATCTTGGCAGTTGATGAAGAAGTTTAGGCTTTCAGAAACATTGTTTGAGTGTGGACAAGAGGACAAAAGCAGGGTAGATGTTTATTTATTCAGTAGCATGAATTATGCTTAACCACATGGCCTAGAACATTTTTTATAAGGGCCCCAGGGAAATTAGAAATGCTCCATTCTCACCAGAGAAATTCAGATCTACCACAGAAACCAGTTCATTTTTCATGGTTCCTGAAAGTCCCAGCCTGAAACAGTGGCTCCTTATGGTACCCACTCCAAAAAAGTGACATTCCCCCCCCCACAAAAAAAAGCAATAACAATTAAAATCATCCCTAACTGAAAGAAATAGTGGGTTCTTCTTCTTGAAAATCTTTAAAACAAGCCTGAATGGCTACTTGAGTGTGGCAGAGGGCTTTTTCATTTGTTTTATTTTTGATTTGATTGTTTTTCATGAACTGGGAGTAGATGGTCTCTAAGATTCCTGCCCTATTTTGTGATTTTCACTCCATCAACAAGCATTTATTAGAGACTTACTGTGTGTCACTTCTTGCATTGGACACTGGAATAACAAGGAGAAAAAATGAAATAGTCCTTGCTTTCCATTATGAAACATTGTACTGTGTCAGCACAAAGCTGCTTCCATCTTTTTACACACTCTACAGGTTTGCCATCTAAACTCCCCATCCATATTGATGTCAGCCTTTGGTTTCTGTGCTAATATTTTTCCTACATTTCAAACCCCAGGTAGGTTTGAGGCAATGTTGGCAAGTATCCTGCACTTGGCAAATTGGTTGAGAAATACTATTTTTGTTTTTCAGGAATAGAATCTTATGTGGGGACTTGCCCAGTGAGGATGAGGATATCCTCATTACTTATCATGCCTTGCAAAGTTTTCACATCTGTGGTTAGCTTCTATCATTGAAAAAGCCAGTAGAAAACACTCCCATTAGAGAACAATTCTCCATGGATATATTTTTTATGTCTTGAATGATTTGTGTCAATGAGATAGTAATAACAGAAGAGGGAAACTTCAAGTCATAAACACATTTCTGGACAATCTAATTTGGTCAAAAAGCCAAGGAGTTGCTGTATGTACTTCATTTCCAAAACAAATCACAATTCAAGATGACTAGATAATTCATTCTTTCATCCCAGCTACATAAGAGATAAGTATATACTTTTCATTTTCTCTCCCAAATCCCCAATCATAAATCATTTAAATTGCTTAACCACTTTTTTTGAGGGGGAGGGGCAGGATTGTCAGTTTGTTTTCACATGATGATGATTCACTGATTTGCTTTGACATTGCAAAAACATGCAGACTCTGGCAGTTCTTATATCTGATAATTAATCATTTGGGTTTCATAGATAGAAATCTGGACAGGTGACATAAGCTCAGAAATTAAGAGATTTAACTGACATCACTCATGTTTCTTATTTCTTCCTCTACTGATTGGATCAATTCTATTGAAAGTTGTCATTTGATTTTCCAAACATTAGGTTAATTGACATAATAATGATTTTCAGAAGTATTTCTTTGAGGTACAGACAGTTCATTTTCAAAGAATATGAATGGTGGAAATTGGTTTAGAGATAACAAATTACTAGCAAAGTTTCAAACAAAATGTGTACTGAAATCCACAAGCTACTTAAAGTATAATTGTCAGATTCTTCTCAATTTCAGTTCTCTTGGGACCATCAACACGATGACTTTTGTTTAGCATTTACCCAAATGCTTTTCATCAGTCAGAATTATGAGTTTGTTCTAGCTTACAGTTATTTCTATGCAGATTTGAAAGTTGTACATAAAAACAATTGTCAAATAGAATTGAAAATCCCATGGATAATTTGACTATGTGATTCAGTAAATGCTAAGTGACAATTAATTAATTTCAAACACCCATATAATTCATCCGAACAAACTGAGGTAGGGTAGTTACAACACCCGAGGTGTCCCTGGGTGATAAATTTTACTTGTTGCTCATGTATCTCTCTGAAATTCTGAAAACCATATACCTTATAGATAGCATCTCTTTACCTCTCTCATTGCATTGAGCATAATCAGTATCTTACACATAGCAGCTGTTCAATAAAAATTGACTGAACAAATCAATGAATGAATGAAAACTTCCTCTGTTTTCAACAATGCTAATTTGTGATACTATAAATTTCTCTGTGCTCTGTTTCTTGTGAATTTCTGTTAGGTTTACAAATTATTTCTTGGGCAATTTTCAGTAAAAGTGCTACGAAAAAATCAGATATTTTTGTTTTTGGACAATTGACTGAAAGACATTTCAGAGTCCATTGGGGTTGTTTTGGGTTGATTTTTTTAAAGCATTTAATTTGGTAGAACAGAATACCAACTTAAAAGCTCTCTTCCTTCAAGGTTCTCTTCCTATCCTTCTTCCATGGATCAGTATTCCTTTTAAGATGGGATGACAAAATAACGTTGTGCTCTGATCAGAAATATTAGGTGAGTTATAAAACAAAGAGATGTATTCTTGCTGAAAGTGTTTTCAGTGATGATAAAGGAAATCTAAGAGAGAGCCTTAGTTGAAAAACCTTTCCTTGAGCGTGGTGAAATTTTCCAGCTGCTCTTGTTTGTGAATATTATTGGGTTTTTTGTTAAGTTCCATAATGTTTGAGACTTTTGAAAGAGATTACTAATGACTTTAAAGAGTTTGGTCTACCACTCACATGCAAAAGACCAAGTGTTTGAAGCATTTCTGTTGCCCAGATTATGATATGAAAAAAAAAAGATGAACTAAAGAGCTTTTCTATCAGTACATATTTTTCATGGCAGAGAGTACAAATAGACAATGAGTTGATCTCAGAATTAAATAGGAGAAAGAGACAGTTAAATTGCTTTCAGGAAATTGTACAGCTGCTTTAATGATCCCAGACTTGTACCAGAAACAAAATATCTTTTTAATGTCAATATTTTGCCAGTGTTGCAGACATGTCTAAGATACAGAATACAATAATCTCTGAAAAATTGACGATTAATATCATAGAGAGGGCAATGTAGAAGTATCTGGTAGAAAGCAAATTGTAACAACTTCAAAAAACAGAAATAAGGGATACTATGAGAAAAAAATATACATTTTAATTATATACCTTTGTTAAAAATATATATTATGTATTCACACACATATATGTAATATTAATTTAAGATCTGACACTAATATTTATATATCTATATTAATATTTGAGAAAAGAAAAAAATATTGACTGGTCACATGGAAAGAGTGAGAGATGACAAGTGTGTGGTGTAAGTGTTCCATTGCAAAACCAAGAAACCTCTCTAGCATATTAAGTGGACTCCCCCAGTGGCAAATTTATCTGAAGACATGGAGAAGATTCCCACAGAATGATCCATTATCTTTATTGCTAGAAGAGATATCCAAATTGGTCACAGATCTCAGATTCACTGGATAGTTTGAGGATATCTGTGAATATAGCTTCAGTCTATGAAATATGAGTAAAGAGTGTAACATAGTAGGGAGAGTCCCAAATCTGAAATTGGAAGAATCTGAGTTCAGGGTCACATCTAACACTTATAGGGGCAAAGTTACTTAACCCTTTTAGTCTCAGGCTATTTCCTAAGACTAATTTATAGACTTACTTGCAATTAGCTATGTTGATGGAGGGAATTTCCATGTGGACAAAATGTTAGGATCCTGATTTATGATTTTACAAAGGATTTTGAGTTTAACTGGGATAGATATAAATGGGAATTGAAGGTGGCCAGGGATTTGAGCTGCAGAAGGAGTAACAATCTCTATTTGGTTCACTGAGGTTGTATCTATTGCAGTAAGAGCAAATGTAAGAGGAAGTTGGGACTAGAACTTGGATCCTTTTTTTTTTTCAAAGGATGAGAGCTTGAATCCCAGCTCTCATGTGCCATCATGGGCAACTCAGTCTCTTTGAGTCTCAGTTTCCTCATCTGCAAAATGAATTTAAATTAAATGACATGTAATGTCTCTTTTTGCTCTGAATTTATAGTTTTACTTCCATTATCTGGGCCAGCTATGATCTCATTGATGTCTGTCCTATAGAAGTACTTATCCCAATTCACCAAGGATCATAAATTTTCTTGCCACACAATTTGCATTTGGTCCTCCATAAAGGCTCAGTCAATCAATAGACAAACATTAAGTACCTATTAGTTGCATGATTTTGCATTGGGTTTCAGGCAAAAAATTGAATCTTTTCCTTAAGGAAGTTATATATCTATAGAAAACATCAAGAATAAATGCAGTATTTTTTTAATGAGCGGTAGTGGTGGATGACCTGAGAAGCATCAAGATCATGAAAAACCATGTAGAAATGATTACTTTTTAGCTAAGTTTCAAAGGAGATCCAGGCATCCAAAAGGCAGAAATAAAGAGAGTGAACTCTAGCCATGGATCATAAGAAGACAGGCAACATGGGGGGAACAACAGCAAGGTCAATTTGTCTGGACTATGAAGAAAATGAAAGTGATAGACAAGACAAAAGCAAAGGTTAGACTCATGTCATTAAATGATAAACAAAAGGAGTTTGTATTTGATCCCATTGGCAATAGGGAGCCCTTAGAGTTTATAAGCATGACAGTGACTTAGTCAGAGCTGTCCTATAGGAATATCACTTTGGCATCCGTGTAGAGAAGGGGTTAAGAGAGAGGAAATTTGAGTCTAGGGAACTCAATATTAAGAATTAAAGGAATACATGAGAATATTGAATATGAAATGAATACGTGAGAAAAAATAAAGAGGTGCTTAGCTAGGGAAGTGGCTGTGTGATTGGAGAGGAGCAACGGATACTCTAGAGGCAGAGTGGATCAGACTTGGCAGCTGATTGAATGTGTAGGAGGGAAGGACAGAGAGGAGGTAAAGATGTTTCTCTCAATAGAAATGCAATTTATTCTACATCTTTCTTCAAGTCTCTTAACCTTCAATGGTCAATCCATCTATTTTCACACAACCCTTAAAATAGACAACTATTCACATTGGTGAAAAAGAAATCAGTTAAACCACTTAAAAATCCCACATCAAATAAAAACCCAAACAAAAGCATAATGAATATGTGACTGAACTTTTGAATGTGCAATTTGTTATTTTATTAAAATGGAGATAAACACCAATGCAAAGGTTCTTAGCCTTGGATCTGGGAAATAAAAAAAAAAAACAGGATAAATGCTATTTCCTTCATAATATTATATATACTATTTAATGCATTTAAAACACAATTCTGATAAGACTTCAGCAAGGGAGGGCTATAAGGTTAAGGAATCTTGTTCTAAAGCAAAATGGAGGAATTACATAACAACTAAAATAACAACAGCAGCAGCAGGAGGAACAGCAGCAACAGTATACACCATATGTATAATGCTTTAATGTTGGCAAAGCTCTTAAGTTCTGCTAATTCACTTGATCCTCACAACAATCCTCTGAGGTAGATGCTGTTGTTATCCCCATTTTAAAGACAAATTTAAGGTTGAGAAATTATGAGTTAATCTGCATTACACAACTAGCAAATGATTGAGGTAGAAACTGAACTCCGGTCTTCCCGACTCAAAACACAGGTTACTACATCATCTAACTGCCTCGGTGATGTCCAATCCAGCTTCCATAGCCCTTAAAAGTAATACTTGTTCTCAATAAGCTTATGTTCCTTTAGGGGCATACAACAGGAGGGAAGAATGGGATGGCCAGGAAAAGGCTTGTTTAGGAAGCAATAGCTGCAGAATGCTTTGAAAGTAGTGAGGGATTCTTTGAAGCAAAAGTCAAAAAGCAATGCACTGTATACAGAGGGCAAAGACCTGGGTAGAGGGCATGGCTTCTTAAACTTATCCACTGATGAGCCTTGTTTGCCTGAGAAATGTTTATGTGACCCCAAGTATATATATGTATATAAAATATGTATACAAATCAAAGATTTGCTGATAATAAATCATAATTCACAAACCCCATATTCAGTTTTGAAACTCCACACACAGTTGCCAGCTACAGCACAAGAAGCTGGGGTATAGGAGATGGAATGTTAAATAGAAAAAATGAGTGGTAGGCCATCATATTAACGGAAAAAGAAATGTATTAAGGAAAGTCCTATGAAGTAAGACTAGGAAAGTGGGTAGTAAATACATTCTAAAGAGCTTGAAATGTGGGACCAAAGGTTTTTCCTTTTTTCCTAGATATAAAGAATCTTTGAAAGTTTTTAAATAGAGTGGCGACATGTACAAATCTGTGTTTTGGGAACATCAATTTGCAGTCCTATTGAGAATGGAGAGGGGATGGGTAAAATCAGGCAAACAATTAGAAGCTAATGAAATAGTCAAAGGGAGAGGTGACAAAGGAAAGAGACTGTGTGAGTGGAGCCAAGGCAATGGATACATGCAATATTGTATAGCTAGAACCAATAACATTTGGCAACTGATCAGCTATTGGGATTGAAGAGAAGGAAGAGCCAACAAGTATTCCGAGGAATCCATTATCTTTGAGGGAATCTGTGAATAAAGACGAACTAATCAATTTATCATCTTCCTTAGTTGCCTTTGTGATGCTAACAGAATAATATGAGAATTATTTTCTAGTTAGATTGATTCCTAATACTTTCAATGACTCATGATAAATTTTAAGCTGCCTAAAGAACTATAAAACAAATAAACAAAAGAAACAAAGAACAAACAAATAAACAAAACCCCAGAGCTGTGAGTTCATTTAGGTAGTTATTTCCAGCAACAAAAACTCCCTCTACCAATGCTGGTCTATACCATCTCTGCAACTTAGAGACTCAAGAAGTTGTCTGAGGCATTGGAAAGTTTAGACTAGTCCAGGATCACAGCCAGCATATGTCAGACTGGAAGCCAGCTGTTTTTTCACTGTACTGTGTTGCATATTGGTTTATAACATTAAATAATAGCCCAGTATACATGTGTGTATTTTGCAGTGTGAAAAGCACTCTCACATGTATTCTTTCATCTCTTTTTGCCATTCTCCTAGGAGGAAGGGAATACATATGTAGTCCCCAATTTATAAATGAGGAAATTGAGGCTTGCAGAGCTCTTAAGCTCTACATGAACTCATAGAGTTTGTTAGTGGAGACACTGGGATAAAAATACAGGCTTTTTGTCTCCAAATTCACTGCTCTCTCTGTTGTACTAACCCTATCTCAGGTTGCTATGTAATTTCCAGTTCTGATTCTGCAATTATACACTTATATGTTTAATAATAATTTCTATACATCTTTTATTTGATTTCTTTTATAAATGATTGCATTATTTCTAAATTTAAAAGTCATTGATGTTGAATTCAGTTTCTATCTAGCAAGAAATTTGGGATGTATATATATACTTTTTCTTAAAAAAAGATTTATCATGGGGTATTGACTTTCTTTGAAAATTAGAAACACAATAATAAAGCTTTATCGTCAGAATGGTTTTTATGCCAGCGTAACAAAGTCCTTAATTCAACAATGTCTTTATCCTTGAAACTGACCTTCTCCTAGTCATGGATTGTTGGCATTTAATATTCAAGCTTCCTAATTCTTTTCTGAAAGCCTGTCACAAGAGAAGCATGCTGGAGAATGCATAATGATTTATTTGGTCTCAGCACTCCTCCCTGTCTAGGAGCCAGAGAAAAGGGAAGAAAGACGAATAGATTCTTTCTGTATGAATGGGGAAGATTCCTCATGAAGTGATCTAAACAACAAAAAGATGTTTAAAAAAATGGCCACCATCACCAAAAGCTACCATGTGCTAACATGGAGGGTTATTGATGTAGAAAGGGTTGGGATTTAAAGGGCTTCCTTATAAACTGCTTTGCTCTCTTATATTGACTCTAGGTGGATCTCTGAACCAAGAAGACAGAATGCCAAAGTCATGGAACTCAATCACCATCGTGAACTCTAGGGATTTTATTTCAGAAATCCATCAATCAGAATTCTGGCATTCTACTCTGAAATAAAAGAACAAGGGAAAGCTGCTGACTAGCAGATCATCCCTTCTTACCCCTATTGTTCAATCACTTTTCAGTACTGTCTGATTCTTTATAACCACATTGGAGATTTTCTTGGCAGAGATACTGGAGGAGTTTGCCAACTTCATTTTACAGATGAGGAAACTGAGGCTAACAGGGTTATGTGACTTGCCCAGGGTCACATAAATAGTAAGTGTTGAGGCCAGAATTGAACTCATGAAGATAAATCATTCTGATTCCAGGCTTGGTGTCACCTAGTTGCCCAAATATAATTTAACTAATAATAGTTATTTCTGAAATACAAGGGACCACAAAGATAATTTAATTCTACTTTTTCATTTTATAGATTCAGAAACTGAGAACTATAATAATTATCTGAACATTGACAATGATTTGGAAGCTTTAGCAATCGGTATGCACCTTTATGTGCTAGACACTATGCTAAATGTTGGATTCAGTCAGGATTCAAATAAACAGCTGGTTACTTGGCAAAAGAAAACAGAGTCTAATTCAAGAAGATTAGTGGCTGAGTTCCCTTCCCCCAGACACTCCCCCTCACCTCCCTATTCAGGCTGTGCTTAGCTAGAGTGACAGCAGGCAGAATCCATTCTGGGTAGGAAGAGCATCCACAAGCTGAGTGGGGATTTCAGCTGTTGCCATGGCCCTCATCTGGCCTACAGATTTGCTTTGAGTTCAGGTTATCAGACAGGAAGAACAGGTCCTATTTCTTGGGCTGGGTGGAATCCAAGAAAGTTTATCCAAGAAGAGACATGTCCTCCAGCTTGATGAATTGTTTGGGTCAGAAGAGAGCAGGGCAGACTTCAGGGAGAAAAGGCCCAGGCTAGTCTCAGTGGACAGAGAAAGCTCCCTATTTCTTCTTTATATGAGTTATGTGGCCAAAAAAAATATGGAAAAGAGTTTAAATGACTGAACATTTTCTTTGTTCCTAGATGAGACTTGGGGAAGGGAGAGAGTGATAGTGAATGAAAAGTTTGATTATTATTTTTTTTGTCAAAGGAACAATAAAATCCTGATGGATTCAATAAGTGGTCATTTATTCATTAATATCCTGGCCCCATATTTGTGGGCCAGGAGTTCAGGTGAGTTGTGATGGTAAAGGGTCATAAGATCGTAAAATCATAGGAATAGAAGGGACCTTAGGGGCCATCTCTGTCCGTTTTAAAGAGAAGGAAAGTGGGACCCAATTGATCAGTTCATCAACAATATTTATTCAACATCGTACTAAGTACTACATTCACAAATACAATTAATGGAAAAAATCCTGATTCCTGACAAACTAATATTTTAATGGAGGAATAGATGTGCATTTTTCATGTACACATATATCATATACACCTCTATATATGTTTGTATATGTATATATATATAGGATAGGAGGTTATATGTACACATTTGTATACACACATATGAGTGCATGTGTATGTAATATCACTTGAGTTGAATCTGGAAGGGGAAGGAGGATTCTGAAGATGGAGATAAGGAAGGAGCACATTCCAAGTACAAAGGGAAAGAGAAAGGGAGATAGAGATAGAGAGACAGAGATAGAGACAGAAGAGAGGCAGAGAGAGAGAGAAAAAGAGAGAGAGAGAGAGAGAGAGAGAGAGACAGAGAGAGAGACAGAGACAGAGAGACAGAGATGAGAGAGAGAGATAGAGACAAAGAGTCAAGGAGAGGCAGACATAGAGAAAGACAGACAGAAGAGATTAAGAGACACAGAGAAAGTCAGATAGAATAGAAAAACAGAAACAGAGAGGCACAGATAGAATATTGGAAATGGCAAGACAGAGAGAGGAAGAGACTGAGAAAGAGACAGAAAGAGGCAGAGTTAGAGAAATAGATACAAGAGGCAGGCAAAGAGATAAAGAAACAAAAAAGAGGAGAAAATAGATACTTGTTTTATCATCTCCATGAACCAGCAATAATTTATCAACAGGACTCAAGCAGAAGGATTCCATTTTTTGTATTCCTTTTGTGATGAAGGGAATGAGGAACTTAATTTTAAGAAAATAAAAAGTTTGGATGCTGCAGACCATCACTGTCATTTTGCTGCTCATGAATAAAAGCAATTTTGCCTGATATGTGCTTTCTTACTTTTGGCAGATGTTGAGCAGATGTTTTTCCCACAGACACATGGGGATTTTCAGGAAAACACCCTTGTAATGAATTGAAATGGCAAAAAGCCGTGTTGCATAACTTAGAGATGGAGTAAAACCAAAAACTTCTCAGTTAAAAAAAATCACTTTAAAACAACACTATGATTTTTTTTCTTGATCCTCCCATCCATTTCAGGGTGGAAGCAAAAAAATGTGTTTCAGGGCTGATGTGTGTATGTAGAAGAGATTGGTGATTTTGCCCAGAACACCTGTGCTGTAAGGGATCAAAATGGGTTACTGAAGAATGCATTGTGTTCCTCCTGCTTGCTTTTCTAGCTGAGAGAGCCTCTGTTAAGCATTTCCAGGAAGATCTGCCATAAGGAGAGGTCACTTATAGCCATTTAACTTTTCTTAAACACATGCAGAACATTCCTTTTTCCCATAGAAGTGGAGCTGCATGTGTGGGGTCGGGGTATGGAAATCACTCGCCCGAGAGCAGCTGGCTTCTTCCACCATTTGCAGTTCATGCTGTCAAGGAGAAACCATTTCAGGTCATATTTTAGAACAGAAAAACATCTGCAGTTGATCCATGGTTCATGGAATAGGTCTTCGATCTCTATCTGGGAAAGACTTCAGGGGCCAGTTAGTCCAAGCCAGGGAGTTGAAGTAACCTATTCATAATCACCCAGACATGAAGCATTTGAGGTAGACTCTGAACCCAGATTCACTCATGATAGCCAATTCCCTTTTCATTGCTTGTAAATGAGGTGTAAGGATTACAGTCTGACTTATTTTAAACTGAATGAAGTGAATTTTCTTGAAGAGTCTTCATATTTCACAGAGATCAAATATATCCTTGTTTGTTTGGCCTGTTGAGGAACACAGAATTAGAAGAGAAAAATCCTTAATTCAGGAAGACTCCTCTATTCCTTTGAAGTCTATTCTCTTTTTAAAAATATTTATTTTATTTTTAATTTATGGAATAAAACAAGCATTTTCATAACAGTATAATAAAATAAGATGATTGTGTATGAAACTGCAAACCTGTTGTGAAAAAGTTGTTATTCCTTTTAAATATGCAAGAAAACTATTGTTTAAATTTCCTTTTTTCTTTTTTCCCTTCTCTCCTCATCCTAGAGACATAAATAAGTCTATGTATATACACACGCATAGATACATATATATATACATACATGTATATATGAACTATGTATATATATATAATATTCTATAACTCTATTTATCAGTTCTTTCTCTGTACCCAGACAGAGTCTTTCTTCAGATATCCTTTATAATGATGAGTCAAGAATGATACCTAAGTTGTGAATGAGGGTGAAAGAGGGGATAGTGGTATCCTTACAGTATTAGAGAAATTAGGAAGAGGGGGGAAAATAATGATTTCAAATTTCGACATGATAAGTTTAAGAAGTCTCTAGGATGCACAGTTTGAAATAGTTCAATAGGCAGTTGGAGATGCAAGACTGGAGGTCAACAGAAGATCCTATGCCTACATGGATAAGTCAATCTGAGGCTCATTCTCAAAATGAACATGTTCAAGCCGGTTGGAGACCTTATGAGCAACATAATGGGTCGATTAGGTTGTGGCAAGGGGAATTTCTTCATTGGAGAAAGTGATAGCAAAAGTGATGGGTTGATTCTCAAACCTGGTACAGCTGAAGACAAGAATCAGACATTATAAATTCAATAACATAATAATCAATCATTATGCTTAAGTAAGCAATGTTGCTTAAATCATGTCAATCAGTGATGCTTATATTTTGTGGATTTTTTTAACATTTGTATTTGAGAAATGAATACCTGACCCATAACTGATTGATATCATACTTTGTATATCTCTCTACTCTCTCTTTTGGGGAAACCCAAGACATGATCTAAAACTTAGTTTTTTTCCTGATCCTCAAAAGTGGGTATTTAGCTAAAGATTATGGGAAAAAATAGCCCAGTTCTATCATTAGGTTCAAGAACCTGACCTAGACTATATGTCTACATTTAGTCCCAAGGGGCCCCTTAGTGAAAAGGGAGAGAAATATTACTCCATCTCTTTCTGGGACCAGAAGCAGTTCTAAATATTAGATAAGATCTTACTAAGTAAGGAAAATTTGAAGGGGGAAAAAAAACTTGAGTCAGAAAAGTAGCATTCTTCTGTATTTGTGATATTTAATGGACAGTAGAAAACCTTGAACCTGTGCAAAATCTAGATTTGCTTAAGCAATACCTTCTTGATTACTAGAGAGTTACTCTTTTAATTATTGGATTATTCAGTTCTTTATTTCCCTTTTTCCTTTCTCTACCTTTCTTTTTTATTATTGGCTGTATGTTTTTGTGCATGTCTTTTTATTGAGCTCAGGAAGGTAAAGGAATCAAGAGAACTAAAATTTTCAGAAAAGCTGCCAATTTGCTTGTCTAACTCTGAAGACCAGGAGGATTGGGAAAGGAGGAGCTGAACTAGTTGTCTATAAATCCAAGATTATGGTTTAATTAATCTGGGCTCCTCCCTCCATCGAGCAGATGATAAACTCTCTGCCTCCCTCCTTTAGTTACTTTGTCTAAAATAGGAATTAAATTTTATTTAACAAGGATTTATAAATGCCTGCTAAGTTAGGCACTGTGTTTGATGCAAAGGGAAGAAAGATAAAAAAATGACTTCAAGGAGCTTTTCTTGTGGGAGGAGGAAACAGGTACAAAATATATACAGAATAGATTCACCATACTTATATGAACTAATCCAGACAGCATAAGCTTTCCTGCAACAGTTGTCAGGGCCAGTTTCACAAGTACTCATCATCCAATTGATTATGAATCAAAAACAAACCCTTAAGTTTCAAAACTGCCTTTCTGGAGAGCCCTTTCCTGCTTGTTGTAACCAAGATTTTTACTGCTTCATGACCCAAACACCAAATTATTTCACTAAAGGATGTGAACTGAAATTTCATCACATCATAATTAATAGCAATGATAGTCTCTTCTCTCTTCCTGGAAAAAAAAAAAGTTTTTACACTGTTTTTGTTTTTTAAGGCAGATTTTGTTCCTGCTTGAGTCTTCTGTCCAAAGAATGGGAAAATCCTTCCTTCCTTTTTCCTTCCCTCCCTTCCTTCCCCCCTTTCTCTCTGTCTTCCTTCCTTCCTTCCTTCCTTCCTTCCTTCCTTCCTTCCTTTTTTCCTTCCTCCCTCCCTTCTTTCTTTCTTTTCTTTTGTAAGACTTTCTTTTTTGAGGATTAGTGGAGAGTTAGTTAGACTAACCCACTGAATTTTGTTACTTTCTTTGTGAGCTGGAACCAGTTTTAGTATATGCTCAAGTTCTCTCTTCCTTCTCTCTGATTCCATCTTCTCACTCAGAACCCAACCAGGCCAAATTTTCCATCCTTCTTCTTGGCCAATTTATCACAATAGAGATCAAAAGTTCATTCCTGCAATTAGATTATTGGTTTGGATATTGAATAAGATAATAAATGAGAAACTTTTGCAGAAATAGCCACTTGAATGGTAGGCTATAATATGCTAAATAAATGTCAGTTTTGATACGTAAGCCTCTTTCAGTGGACCGAATACTACAAGTACCAATCATACTACTGGGATTTACAACTGCTAGATGAGTAATTAGAGAACTCTGACTAGAATTACCCCCATGGTTCTAATTAGAGAAGCAATTCTTCATGTCCGACTCTATATGGAATGATTCGGCCGTTGAGCCTAAAGGCAGAGGGCTCATCTAACTGCTCTCTTATGCTCCCTTCCATCCCCATAATTCTAAGGTTTCCTGTAAGAATGACAGGTCCCACATCTCTAATGACTGATGCTTCTACATCCCATTATATATAATGAGCAGCAGGGCCCCTTAGGACTAAAAGGTGATATAATTACCATAAGGAGCACTTCATGCTTTAATCCACAATCTCTGATTGTTTTATGAACTTGAATTATTGTACTCTTCTGAGTGGCTCATTTGACAGATCAAGAAACCAATGCGCCAAGCAGGTTAAATTTCATAATGCAAGATGTCACAAACTACGATATGATGTCAAATTAAATCTTCACTCAGGAGAGTGTTAGCATCACCTTCACCTAATATCATACATACTCTTTCATTTTATCTGTTCAAAGCCAGCTAATTTTTAAACCTGGCTCTCCCTTTTGATTGTCTTTTGGGTTCAGGAGGAATACACCAGTTTTCAAGAATCCATCCCAATCTGAGACCAGAGTTATGTGAAAGAAACCTCCTTTAGATAGAATTTTGACAAAATAAGAGAATAGAAGTAAATCATTTGATGCCTGCTGAATGTCCACTCTTTAGAAGCTATCAGATTGGAACATAGACTGGTGATTGAGCAGCTTTTTAATTCTCCTCAAAAAGAACACTGAAAAAATCATACAATACCTCAAAACTCAATGATGGAAAGATATTTGAAAAATTAGAGCAGACAGAGGTCACAGTGGATAGGGTGCCAGGTCCATAGTCAGGAAGACTCAAGAGACAGAAATGGGGATGCACATGTTTCAGACATACGGAATGGTCTTCAGGAAATCAGGATAGGGGAAGAGCCCACAGTTTAGTTCCAAGAGAGAGCCTAGAGTTATTTACATGAAATAAGGTTGAAACAATAGGCTGGAACTAGATTTCAAAAATATACCAGTCTAAGGAGCTTTATATATTATGCTATTTGCTTTTCAAGCCTGTAAACTCTTGAAGTTACAAGCCTTTTTAAACAGTTTAATACTCTCTAATGTGCTTAACATTGTGTACTGTACATAGAATACACTCAACGAGGAACTCTTAAATTCACACATGAATAAATGCATTTGCCCAAATCCATGAAGCTAGAATTTGTGCTCACCTCTAAGGAGTCACAGAGCCTGAGCTCAGGTTCTGATTCTGCTGCTCAATGTGGATGTAATCTGGGCCAAGTCACTTTTCTGGGTCTCCATTTCCTTAGTTGTAAAATGACAGGCTTGGAAAAGATGGTTTCTGGGGCTCCTTTCAGCTTTAGCATAAGAAGTCCATAGGTTGAAAATTATCTTGCTTCTCACAGTGGAAGGCAGAATTTAAGTCAAGAGAGAAAAAAGGCTTAATATAGACCTGAAACTAGCCACATAATGTAATCAAGTTAGGGAGGAAGCAATAAGCATCCATATAGTGTCTACTTTGTACCAGACACTATGCTAAGTGTCCATTTAGCTTTCCTAACAATTGATTCTTACCATGACCCTATGAGGTAGGAGATATCATTAATTCCATTTTACAGTTGAGGAAATTGAGGCAAACAAAGGTTAAATGATTTGCCCAGCTAATATAAAAAGATTCCAAAATGAAAACTCCAAGAAATATAGAATCTAAATTCCAGAACTATTATATCAAAGTCATAATGCTGCAGTCAGAAAGAATGATTCATATATCAAGGAAACAGTCAGGATTTCAAAGGACTTAGTATCTTCTCCATTAAGGGATTGGAGGGACTGGAATATGATATTCTGTAAGGCAAAGGAACTTGGAGTATAACCAATGATGAACTACTGGAAAAATTGAGCATAATTTTCAAACTATCTTACTGAAAAGACTAGGGCTGAACAAAAAATTCAGTCTTCAAATAAAAGGCTCAAAAGAAGCAGAGAAACGTAATCAGGAAAGAAAGAAAAAACATGTTATTTAATAAGATCAAACTGTTTACAACCCTCCAGAGAAAGATGATACTTATAACTCTTGAGAATTATTCCTATTAGAGTAGTTGAAAAAAATACATGGAGTATATGTTGATGTGATGACTTGAAAAAAATTAGGTTTAAAAAAAAGCTTATATTGGGAGAAGAGGAAGGAAGGAGGATAGATAGGGTAAATTGCGTCTTATGAAGAAGCACAAAAGCCCCATTGTACTAGAGGGAAAGAAGGGAGAAGATGAGCATTGTTTGAACCTTACTTTCATTGGATTTAGCTCAAAGAGGAAATAAGAAACATTCAGTTGGATATAGAAATTTATCTTTCTTATAAATAATTCAAGTGGGAAGAGAAAGAAAAAGGAAAAGGGAATACTACTAGAAGTAGGAGCAAAAGTAGGATGAGAAAGGAAAAAGTTAAAAGAACATCTGCTAGAAAGGAGAGCAGATTGAGGGAGAGGATAGTCAGAAGTAAAATGCTGGTGAGGAGGGACAGGATAAAAAAGTATAAATAGAAAAAATAAAATAATGAAATACACATTAAGTAATCATAATTATGAATGTGAAATCTGAATGAAATGAAGTCTCCCATAAAAAAGAAATGGATAGCCCAGTGTATTAAAAGTCAAAATTTAACAATATTTTGATTACAAAAGACACATGTGAAGCAAAGGGATACACACAGAGTAATGATAAAAGGAGGCTGGAGTAAAATATAGTGTGCTTCAGCTGATGTTAACAACAACAACAACAACAGCAAAAGCAGGAGTAGCAATTAACATCTCGCACCAAACAAAGGAAAAAAAATAAATCTTATAAAGAAATAAGAAAAGAAACTAAATCTTGTTGAAAGATACCATAGACAAAGTATTATTAATCACCAAACATATATGCACCAAGTGGTATAGCATCCAAATTTTAAGATAAGTTACAAGAAGAAATAGACAGTAAAACTATACTAGTGAGGGACTTCAACCTCTCCTTCTTAGTAATAGATAAATCTAACAACGAAAGAAACTAGGTATAGCTTAAGGAGGTGAATAGAATTCTAGAAAAAGTTTTGATAGCCTTCTGGAGAAAATTGAATGAGAATAGAAAGGAAGATATCTTTTTTTCAGCAGTCCATGGCATACACACACAAACACACACATACAAACACATACACACACAATTGACCATGTATTGGAGCATAAAAACCTCACAATCAAATGCAAAAAAAGCAGAAATATTAAATGAATCATTGTTCAGATCGTGATGCAATAAAAATGTGTATCAAAGGACCACTGAAAATAGATTAAAAATGATTGGAGACTAAGTAATCTACTTCTAAAGAATGAGTATGTCAAGCGGCAATTCAAAGAAACAGTCAATAATTTCATCAAATGACAATAAGGAAACAACATATTTAAATTATGAAATGCAGACAACGTAGTATTGTATCTTTAGGTGCTTACATGACTAAAATAGAGAAAGAGGAGATCAATGAATTGGATATGCAACTAAAAAAAGCTACAAAAAGAACACATTAAAAATCCTCAATTAAATATCAAAGTAAAAACTCTGAAAATCAAAAAAGAAATTAGTAAAATTGAAAGTAAGAAAACTATTGAACAAGTAAATAAAATTAAAAGCTGATTTTATTGGAAGGAGGAGGAAATCCAATAAAATAAATAAACTTTTCATTAATTTGATTTTAAAAAGAAGAAAACAAATTTACCATTATCAAAAATGAAAAAGGTGAATTCATCACCAATGAAGAAAAACTAAAGCAATATTTCGGAACTATTTTGCCCAATTGTATACCAAATAAATCTGACAATTTCAGTGAAATGGATTGGATATTTACAAATATTTACAAATAAATATTAAACAGAAGGGTGGAATACTTAAGCCTCTATTTAATTTTTTTCCTAATAGTTTTTTTTATTTTTTCAAATACATGGAAAGATAATTTTTGGCATTCACCATTACAAAATCTTGTTTTCCAAGGAACTGATATAGGTTAAATATGCAATTCTTCTAAACATATGTCCATATTTATCATGCTGCATAAGAAAAATCAGATCAAAAGTTCATCCCGTTTTAGAAAAATAAATTGAATAATAATGAATGCCCATTAGTTGAGGAATGGCTGAATAAGTTATGACATATGAATGTAATGGAATATTATTGTTCTATAAGAAATTATGAGTGGGCTGATTTCAGAAAAGCTGGAAAGACCTATATGAACTGATGTTAAGTGAGGTGAGCAGAACGATGAGAACTTTTACACAAAGTCTTACAAAAATGAATGTTGAAAATTATCTTTATACACATTTGGAAAAAAAAGAAAATACTATTGATAATGTAAAAAAAAATGTATAGGCCATTAATGAACTCCCTAAGAAAATAATCCCTCAGACCAGATGGATTTAGAAGTGAATTCTACTAACCAATTAAAGAATAATTAGTTCAAATAGCTTATAAACTATTTGGAAATAATAGGCAAAAAAGGAGTTTTACCAATTTCTTTTTATGGTTCTGATACCTAAACCAGGAAGGGCTAAAACAGAGAAAGAAAATTATAAACAAATTGCTTTAATCAATTTTGCTACAAAATTTTTAAATTAAATATTAGCAAAGAGATTATAGCAAGTTATCATGAGAATAATGCACTATGACCAGGTGGAATTTGTACCAGAAATGCAGGTTTGGTTCAATATTAGGAGAACTATCAATAAAATTGACCATAAAAAATAACAAAACCAACAAAAATCTCAGAATTATCTCAATAGATGTTAAAAAGGTTTTTTTTTGACAAAATCTAACACCCATCCCTATTTAAAAAACAACAACAACTAGATAGCATAGGAAGACAGGTAGCATTTCTTAAAATGCTAAATGGTATCTATCTAAGACCAACAACAAGCATTAACTGTCATGTAAAAAAGCTAGACACGTATCCAATAAGATTGAAGTGAAGCAAAGATGCCTATTATCAACCCTATTATGAAATATAGTACCAGAAATGTTATCAATAGCAATGAGAAGAAAAAGAAATTGAAGGAATTGGAATAGGCAATGAGGAAACAAAACTATACTCCTTGCAGATAATATGATGGAACACTAGTGAATCAACTAAAAAAAATATTTCAAATAATTAACAAATTTAGCAAAGTTTCAGGATATAAAATAAACTCGCTTAATCATTTTTATACATTACCAACAAAGCCTAGCAGCAAGTGATAGAGAAATTTCATTTAAAACAACTGTAAACAATATAAAATGTTTGGGAGTCTGCCTATAGACAAACTCAGTAACAATATGAACACAATCATAAAACACTTTTTTTATACAAATAATGTCAATTTGAAAAATATCAATTGCTGATGTATTCACTAAGCTAATATTACAAGATGACAAATTCTATTTAAATTAATTTACTTACTAAGTGCCATACCAATAAAACTATTAAAAATACTTAATACAATTAGAAAAGAATGTCAAAATTCATATAGAAAAACAAAAAAAATCAAGATTATCAAGGGAAATAATTTTTAAAAATATAAAAGAAAGTGGCCTACCCATACCATATTTAAAACTATTTTATAAAGCAGGAACCATCATAACTATTTGGTATTAGATCAGAAATAGAATGCTGGATTAGTGGAATAAAATAGATACCCAAGACATAGTCTCAATGTTTATCAGTAATCTACTGATCGATAATTCCAAATCTCTGGGATGAGCACTCACTATTTGACAAAAACTGTTGGGAAAACTGGAAAATAGTATGGCAGAATTGAGCATAAATTAACATCTTACACCTTATACTGAGATAATGTCAAAATGCATACAAGATTTAGATGTAAGGGATTGTGGGAACATAGTATTGGATAAGCCTCAAGGATTCCAGATGTAGATTAGGATTCCTGGATGTAAACAAACAATCACATGTACTCTGATCAATGTAAACAAACTTGATAGCAAGTTTCTTCTGCATAACATATAAGAACCAATACCAAAGATTCATTTCAAAGGAATTCAACATGGACAAAATTTTTGAGTTGTACATGGAAATGTATATCACATATATAAGACTGACACCAGTAATTGGATAGCTCAAAAGAAAGATTGGGGCAAAGTTGAAAAAGTATTGAAAAGTTCTAAAAAGAAATACTGTCTAGGAAATGGTAAAAAAATAATAATTATGTTATATAATTGAAATGCAGAGGAAAAATCCCAGAGGCATTAGAGGGAGGAACAGGGCTTGTTCTGACCTATTCATATTGGGAATAAGAAATACAACACTACAAAAACACACACACACACACATATATTTATCATAACACTCTTATAACACTCTTTACAACCTCTAAAGAAATAAGGAGGGAAGGAATAGTATAAGGTGGGATATAGAAGGATGTACTGATTTATGGCAGTGGGACAAGATGTGTAGATTAATTGGCAAGGGATAGAGGATATAGTGGGGCAAAGAAGGTCTTATAGAGTAATGGTAATGGGAAAAGGTATATAGTTTTATGGAAATGGAATAAAGAGGAAAGGAAAGGAAAGGCTGGGGAAAGAAGATAAAACAGTAATCCAGGAATGGAGGAAGGGTAAATAATAGCAAGGCAAGATAAGGAGTAGAATTAAAGTAGAAGAGTTAGTAGAAGTAGTAGAAAGTAAAATAGAAGAGTTAGGGATAGGAAATAAGAGATATACTCAAATACTACAACGAAGACCAGGAGAAGAATTAGGAAAAAAAAGTAAGGCTAGTAACCATTGGTCTCAGACAAAATCAAACTTAAAGATTCAATCAAGAGCCATGTCATTAATATGTCAGCCATATTAATGTTGTTTTAAATGCATGTTTACATATGGGTAAATGTGTGTATCTGGCTTCAGGGTGGTGGAGGGATGAAAAAGGGAAAATAAAGTAAAAAGTAAACAACAAAGAACAAAAGAATAACCTACAAGAAAGAAAAGATGGAGATATAAATATAATTTCTTCCATTATTATATATGCTTTCTTGAAATGGATATTTATTGTTATATGTTTTGAATCCTCCGTGATATTTTGCTGGGTACACGACAGCGTTTTGTTTCATTTTTATTTACTGTCTTTATCTTTCTATTCTGATTTTTCTTATGTAGCATTTAGTTCAATGAATAGAGAAAAGCAACAAAAGTTATCTATAGTCATACAAGGGGGCTCCAAAATCATTATTGATTAGAGAAATGCAAATTAAAACAACTCTAAGGTAGTACCTCATACCTATCAAATTGGCTAGTATTAAAAAAAATGATAAATGTTGGAGATGGGGAAAAATAGAACATTAATGCCTTGTTGGTGGAGTTGTGAACCAATCAAACCATTGTGGAGAGGAATTTGAAACTATGACAAAATAGTAACCAAACTTTATTCCCTTTGATCCAGCAGTGCCACTAATAATAAAATATTTATCCAGCTCTTTTTGTGGTGGTAAAGAATTAAAAATTGAGGGGAGGCCTATCAACTGGGGAATGGTAGAACAAATTGTGGCACATGCATGTCATCAAATATTATTATTCAATAAGAAATGATGAGCAGCAGAATTTCAGAAAGAAATTACATGGAAAGAATTCGATGAATATATGCTGAGTGAAGAGAGCTGAATCAGAACACTGTACATAGTAACAGCTCTTCTCAGAAATTCAATGATCCAAGACAATTACAAAAGACTTGCGATGGAAAATGCTATATACATTCAGAGAAAGAAATATGGAGTCTGGATACAGATTGAAGCAAACTATTTTCATTTTTTTCTTTCTTTCTTGTAGTTTTCCCCTTTGTTCTGATTCTTCTTTTACAACATAAATAATTTGGATATGTTTAACATCATTGTATGTGTATAACCTATATCAGTTTTCTTGATTTCTTGGGGAGGAGAAAAGGGAGAAAGACAAAAAGAAGAAAAAGTTGGAACTCATAAGTCCTATAAAAAGGAATGTTGAAAACTCCTTTTGACATGTAATTGGAAAAAAAAATATCATTGAATGGAACTATAAAATCTGTCAGATGGAAATAAATGTGCACACGGATTTATATGATTTATATCACACTGAAAATTCTTGCTGCAAAACCTAAGTCAAGGATTTTAATTTGTTTTTTATTGTTTTAAGATTGTATAGGGAACAGATAGTTGGTGGAGTGGATAGAGCACCAGCCTTGAAGTCAGGAGGACCTGAGTTCAAAACTGACCTCAGCTGTGTGACCCTAGACAAGTCACTTAAACACCCATTGCCTCAGGAAAAAAAAAAGATTGTGCAACAAAGATGTACAATATCTAATGTGTTAAAATTTGGTTTTTGAAATGAAGAAAAAATAATATATATCAAAATATTCTGAACTCAATGCCATAATGAATGAATGTATCAAAAGGAAGACTTTTTTTTGAAATTGCAAAAAAAAAAAAATAAAAATTATTTTGCTTTATTCCAAGTATTTTGTACACTATTCCAGAAGCATTTCTTCATTTGAGAAATATATATTTTTTCATCCATTTTGTTTTTCCCAGGTAAATAGTTAGTCAACTCTATGACAGCTTCACATTTTGTGTTGGATTGACTTTTTGGTTGATGTAATTCATTCACACTAATGTTTCTTTGTACGGTGATAGTACAAGGACTTTTAAAAATAAAAGTATTTCTCTCCTATTCTATATTAAGTGGAATTCTTTGGTTTTGTCAGATGCAACAACAGATCCAGAGAAACTTGAACAGATGTTGTTATTTTGCATATTATGTTCAAAGTCTTAAGAAATTCATGAGATTCTCTTTAGGATTTTATGAGACTTTGAAGACAAATAAAGCTATGTAATTTGCAGTCTCTGGAAATAGCCTCACATTTCAGCTGTCTTTCCAAATAGAAAAACAGAATAGTATTTCTAGGGTCACTTAAGTTTTACTAGTTCTAAGCTCTTCTGCAAATTGATTACACCAGGGAGATGATGCAGAATCACATGGCTTGTCCTTTCTATTATAGAGTTCCTTTGTAGTTATTATGATACTGTTGATTTTTTACTAGATGCAGTAGAGATCCTCAGAATGTTGGACTCATTTTCCTTTGATTCATACCCTTCCTAGGCCATGCTATTCAAGGAACAAATAAACTTACCCTAGCCAGAGCTCCAGAGAAGCGCAGAAATGTTTTTGAGACCTAGTATTTTTTTCCCTAATAACCAGCAGGGCTTATACAACTACCAAGTGCTTAAAATACATCAATTCACTTTTTTGGTTGTCATAAATGGAAAGTAATGAGCTAGAGGGAGAGAGTTAGCAAACTTGTGGTTTGTTTTTTTGTTTTTTTTTGGACACTGGGAGAAAAGAAATCAGAAAAGAATACAAGATTACCTATCCACTGATGGCTCAAGTAAAGAAGGATAATCTCTGAAAACATTTTTGTACATGTTTCTGTTGTCATAGCTGATTATTTATTAATTTTAAACTTCTTCTTTAACCAGAGTTGATATATAAAGATTCAAATAGATTTTTGGACTCATGGCAGAATCTAGATCACAAATAAATGTCTATTCAATGTATGTAATTTGTGCCCATGTCTTCCTAGAAAGTTTGGGGGAGGGAGGTTCTCTCACTTAATTCTTATTTGCAAAGATACCAGGGCAATATAGATTGGCTATGCAATATGTTGGTTACAGAGCCAGCTTATATTTTTCCTCTCTCCCTCCCTTCCTCCCTCCCTTCCTCCCTCCCATTCTTCCTTCCTTCCTTCCTTCCTTCCTTCCTTCCTTCTTTTCCTTCCTTCCTTCCTTCCTTCCTTCCTTCCTTCCTTCCTTCTTTTCCTTCCTTCCTTCCTTCCTTCCTTCTTTCCTTCCTTCCTTCCTTCCTTCCTTCCTTCCTTCCTTCCTTCCTTCCTTCCTTCCTTCCTCCCTTTCTCCCTCCCTCCTTCTCTCTTTCTTCTCTTCTTTTCTCCCTTCCTCCTTCCCTCTTTTCCTTCCTGCCTGCCTTCCTGCCTTTTCTTTCTTTCCTTCCTTCCTCCCTCCCTCCCTCTCTCCCTCCCTTTCTTTCTTTTTTTCTCTCTCACTTTTTTCTTTCTTTCTCTCTCTCTTCCTTCCATTCTACTTTTCTTTGCTCGTATTCTGAATTTTGTCCCTGATGTATAATCTTTTATATGAAATAGTTTCTATTTGGCTCATATCCATCATGTATGTCTACAGTGGTATTTGGGTAAGTGTCAATATCAAATCTGCAATGACAGTGATTATAGTGTTCCCTGTGTCAGATATCATATACATAATCCAATTGCATATTAAACTTTGGACAATAAGCATTTTTTAATCAACTTAATTTTTCCTATATTTATATCACACTGATAAATTGTCACATGTGCTCCAGGTTGACCCCTACCTCAATGTCATTGACTTTTCTTGATGTCCTCCTCTGCTCTTTTCTTGGGTCTGCTGCTTCAAAAATTGATTTGAGGCATTTTAAAGTTGTTTGTAGGGAAATTTCAAATGGATTTAGCTGTGTTTCTACCTCTACTCTTCTCTATTGGCTTTGCCACTTTAAGCACATGTTTCTCAACCATCATCTCATTAATAAAAATCACCCAACAGTAGTTTGGCAGTCATTGCCTTCCTTTTCATCCGTCATTCTTGTCCCATGACTGCCTCATTGCTTTTTTGGCCATACAACTTCTGAATTATACTGTTATGTTGCATCTTTTTTTTCCTGAGGGAATCAGGGTTAAGTGACTTGCCCAGGGTCACACAGCTAGGAAGTGTTAAGTGTCTGAGGCCAGATTTGAACTCAGGTCTTCCTGACTTCAGGGGTGGTTCTCTATTCACTGGACCACCTAGCTGCCCTTGTTATGTTGCATCTTAAGAACAGTTCAGCACTGCAAGCATGCAACAGCTATCTCTTGCCTAATGGCAGAATAGTGGCGAGCTGAAGGTTGGGAAGAAGCATAAATTTTCCAATTTGTCCAATGGGTTAATGTATTTTGCATAACTATATATGTGGGGGCATTGGATGTGTGTGTGTGCGTGTGTGTATTTACATTTCTAAGTTACAGGAAAGATTTTATTGTGGGAGAGAAATCACAAAAGCATTTAGATATTAGTCTAGCTGTGATAATTTCATTTAGAACAGAGATTACTACCATTGTTTTTATAGCACCCTAGGGTTCCTCCCATTTATCTCAGAGAGTGCAGATTTGCAAAATAGTTTTTATTCAAAGTTATTTTAATTCAACTTAATTTAAAATAATTATGTGCCAAATCATATCACTTTTAACAGGGGAGCTATAAAAATACATTTTTACCATTACAAAAGGTTGAGAAACATTGATCAAAGGATAAGAGTCATGAATTCATAGTAGATCACTTTCTTTTCCCCTTCTCCAAATCATACTTCAGGTTTTTGCAAACCGTGATAAAAATTTAAATCAGTGTACTGGGGAAAGATGTGATTTACTTTGAATTCCTGATTCTTGCTTTGGCTTTTTATCAATTCAATTTTGTAGCTTCTGAGGCCCAAATAGTAAACTTATTGTCAAACCAAACCTAATGTTGTGAAATCAAAATGAAAAAAATTCAGTGAAATAAACTGACAAGGTAAGAACAAGGAAATGATTTGGGTATCAAATGTTCTTGAAGTCCATACACTCAGGTCACAAGCTCAAGTTCAACCTCCATTAAATTATCTTCCATTCCTGAGGAGAAGGGTATTGATTATTTAGACTTAGATTGGATTTTATTAGTTAAACATGCAAGCAGTTTCAGCTTGGTCATTTGTTTCTTATTCTTGGGGAAGTAGATAATGAGCATTATCTTCTCAGAAATCAGCTTTAGGTTATCTCCATCAACTACACACTCTCATCCCACTAGCCTGGTTTTTATAGTCTAAATCCAAGTCCTTAAAATGGATGAGGTGAGCAACTTATTTTCTCCATCTCTCCTAACGCCCAAATTATACACAATCTTACTGGCTATTACCACCCCACATCTCATCCATTCCCTTCCTCCATAGGTAGTCATTGTCTTTCCCCTTATCTGTTATTTTTGCCCCATGACTAGCCTATTGCTTTTTCTGATCATACATTTCCTGAATTATACTGTTATGCTACACCTTAAAAATAGCAAAATTATAGCTACTTTCCTTCTATTGTCAGAGTTTCCTTTTTTGTTGGCTAGATTTCTTTTTGAGTGGCCATGACTTAAACACAAATCACTCCAGCTCTCATTGATTGGTCAACAATAGACTCTAGACCAAAGCCTTATTTGGTCATTTTTGGGGGCTCTGATGGCTCAGAGTGTGTGGAAATAGCAATAGTTTTGGTTTTGGCCAGAAACCCTGAGAATCTTCCCCTCCCCAATTGATATTTTAAACTAGGTAAAAGGGTCCATTCTTTGCTTATTTCTTACTTCTTTTTAATCACCAAGTGGGCATTGTCTCAGTCAAACTAAGACCGGGAGATCTTAGCTTAAAAAGACAAGACAAGATCTCAAAGAAGAGCCAAGATGGTGGAGTAAAGGTAGGAATGCACCCAACCCCTGCTCCAAATTCCTTTAAATAATGACTCTAAATAAACTTTATAATGTCAGAATACCCAAAAAGATGGAGCAGAACATTTCCCAGCCAAAGGCAACTTAAAAGTTCAGCAGAAAAGTTCTGTGACATCAGGGTGGGAGTTCAGACTTTAATCCTTGCTGGCTTTACCAGCACCGCCCCAGCCCTGACCCCAGCTTGGACTGGGACTCAGTCCCAGTCCAACATCTGAATCATCTTCAGTGCTGGAGGCTTTTGAACCTCTTGACCCTGGGGAACACCAGGGAGAACTGGAAAGGTCAGCAGAGAGGGTCTATGGCAACAGAGGGTGAATTGGGTGTGCAGTTCCAGCACAGACTGTGCCAGTGGATCCCCAATCCTGGCCCTGATCCCAGCCTCAGCATTACCAAAGGGCTCTGTTGCTTTAGCACAATAGATATTATAGCTGCAATGGGGCAGGGACACTTCTAATAATTCCAGGGCAGAAGAGTCGACCCTGAAAACAGCTACACAAAGCTCCTAAAGCTTGAAACAGTGAACCCTCTACCCTGGAAACAAAACCCCACTTAAAAAAAAGAGTTAAAAGCTGAGTAATAGGTTGCAGAAGATGAGCAGAAAACAAAAAAAAGTTTCTGACCATTGAAAGTTATTATGGTGACAAGAAAGATCAAAAAACATACTCAAAAGATGATAAAATCAAAGCTGTTGCATTCAAAGCCTCCAAGAAATGTAAGAATTAGATTTGTCATTGAAGAGATCAAAAGGGATTTTTAAAATCAAGTAGGGATAGAGAAAAAATTAGGGAAAGAATTGAGAGAGGTACAAAAGGAAATGCAAAAAGCTAATGAGGAGAAGAGTGCCTTAAAAAGCAAAATCGGGGGAATCTATCTGCCAAGACACAGTTAGGGACTATATGAACTCAATTGCAAAATAATTGCCACACAGATAAAATCAGATCTAATCAATTGGAAGAATATCAAGTACTCACGGGTAGGCTAAGCTAATAAAATAAAACTGACAATTCAATCTGGATTAATCTACTTATTCAGTGCCATACCAATCAGATTCCTAAGAAATTATTTTACAGAGCTAGAAAAAAATATGACAGAGTTCATCTGGAAGAACAAAAGGTCAAGAATTTCAAGGAAATTTATAAAAAATGCAAATGAAGGTGGCCTAGCTGTACCTGACCTAAAACTATATTATAAAGCTGCGGTCATCACAACTATTTGGTACTGACTAAGAAATAGAGTAGTGGATTAAGTTAGGTTCACAAGGCATAGTGGTCAATGACTATAGTAATCTAGCGTTTGATAAAGCCAAAGACTCCAGCTTGTGGCATAAGAACTCACGATTTGACAAGAATTTCTGGAAAAATTGGAAATTAGTATACTAGAAACTAGACATTGACTCACACCTAACACTCATAACTAACATAAGATCGAAATGGGTTCATGATTTAGATAGAAAGAGTGATACTATAAGCAAATTAGGAAAACAAAGGATAATCTGCCTCTCAGATCTGTGGAGAAGGAAGGAGTTTGTGGCCAAAGAAGAATTAGAGTACTTTATGGAATGTAAAATGGATAGCTTTGGTTAAATTAAGAAATTTCTGTACAAACAAAACCAATGCAGACAAGATTAGAAGAGAAGCAGTAAACTGAGAAAAATTTTATAGCCCACAGTTCTAATAAAGGCCTCATTTCTAAAATCTATAGAGAACTGACTAAAATTTATAAGAATACAAACCCATTTTCCAAATGAAAAATGGCCAAAGGATATAAAGACAATTGTTAGATGAAGAAATTAAAACTATTTCTAGTCACATATAAAAATGCTCTAAATCCAAAGAGATTTTAAAAATGGTCCCCAGGAAGAAAAAGGCTCTATAGGTACAAAAATGTTTATGACAGCTCTTTGCTTAGGGTAAAGAATTGGAAATGGAGGGTATGCCCATCAGGTGACGAATGGTTGAATGAATTGTGGTGTATAATTGTCATGGAATATTGTTGCTCTATATGAAATGATGAGCAGAATGCTCTTTGGGGGAAAAAAACATGGAAAGTCTTTCACGAACTCAAGTAAAATGTATTACTTTTTGTACAAAGTAATAGCAATGTTATGGGATGAACAGCTGTAAATTACTTTGGAAATTTTGGCAGTACAATAATCCACAGCTACTCTGAAGGGTTTATGATGAAAAATCCTAACCATACCCAGAGAATAAAGCTACTGTGTCTGAATACAAATTGAATTATTCTCTTCTCTCTCTCTCTCTCTTTCTCTCTCTCTCTCTTTCTCTTTCTCTTTCATAGGTAGACAGACTAAGTGGGCAGGATTCCAGGATGCTCCAAATGCCCTGTTGCCTTCTTCTGCTCAGATACCTGTGAAATTGTGCCCACCAATCCCACTTCAGGGTCATAATTCAGGTGCACAGAGGAGTATTTTGGTCAAAAGGGAGCTGAAGTACTAAAAGTCAGTGTAACTTTGAATCCCAGCAATCACGTATGCTAAGGAATAGTATAGATTGTAATCCCCAGGAATCAGGGGCTCTTCCTGTAAGGTCCAGAGTGCAGACCACCAGGACATCAGTGATCATACCTTTCTTCGGGTCATACCATTTGGGAAACATCAAAAATTTCCAAATCCTACAAATTGATTTTGAAAACAATAGTAAAAAGTCTAAAGCTTATGATCCAAAATTAATGTAAAGGTCAAAACAAACAAATAGGTTGGAAACATGAGAAAATAAATAAAAGAAAAAGCTCTGACTATAAAAAGCCACTATGGTAACAGAGAGAATTAAGTTACTAACTCAGATGAAAATTAATTCAAAACAAATACATGCAAAGCATTAAGGAAAAATGTGAATTGGACACAGGTGCAAGAAGAATTTCTTGAATAGGTAAAGAATTATTTTGAAAATTAAAATTATACAATAAAAATTAGATAATTATCAAAAGACAGTTAGTAGTTTGGTAAAAAAAAATGCACCAAATATTGAAAAAAACACAATTAAAAACAGAATTGGCTAAATGTAAAAAGAGGTACAAAACTCACTGAGGAAAATAATTGCTTAAGAAATGTGGGCAAATGGAAACTCATTAATAAAACCAAGAAAAATTAAGCACTAAAATAAAGTGAAAAGAATTTAAAAATATAAGAAAATGTAAAATTTCATAGGAAAATAAACTGACTTGGAAAAAAGAATGAAGAAAGGTAATTTTAAAATTATTAAATTACTAGCAAGTCATTATCAAAAGAATACAGAAATTTTATTTCAATAATTTATCAGGGAACATTACCCATATATCACTGAACCAGAGAATAAAAAAGAAAATTTTAAAATCCATTAATCATTTCCTAAGATCCCTAAATAAAAATTCCCAGAAATATTATGGATAAATTTCAGATCTCTCAAATTAAAGAGAAAATACTTCAGAGACAAATGAAAGCATTTCAATACAGTGGAACAATAGTTGTATAAAATAGAAGATTTATCAATACAATGCTAAAGGAGAAGGAGGCTTGGAATATGATATTCCAGAATGTAAAAGACCTGGGATCACAACAAAGAATAACCTGCTACCAAAACTGAGTATAATTCTTAAAGGAAAAAAAAAAAAGAGTATTGAGTAAGATAAAGAATATTCAAGAATTTTCAATTAAAGGGCCAAAACAGAAATGTGACTTTCAAATACAAGACCCAAGAGAGGTATAAAAAGGTTAACATGAAAGAAAAACCATGACATTATAAAGTTAAATTTACATATCTATATGGGAAGTTGATACATAAAATTTCTAAGAACTTTATCATTATTAATGTAAGTAGAATTCTACATAGAAAGAGAGGGTAGCAACAAGTTGATTATGTAACAAAAAATAGAAAAGATAGGGATTTAATGAGAGAAAGGGGAAGAGAAAAAAGGAATTAAGAAAATTTCTCACATTAAAGACATGTACAAAGAAGAATTTTTATGGTGGAGGGCAAAATGGTGGAGAACTTCACTCATATCTAAATTTTTTTAAAGAGGGAACACACAAACATACACAGACATGTACATACATGTGATAATACAAATCTATCTTACTCAACAGAGAAGTAGGAAGGGAAAGAGGTAAAACAAAGGGAGGGGTGATGAAAGAGCAGATAAAAGAAAGCAGGTGTCAGAAGCAAAACAGACTTTAGAGGAGGTACAAGATATAAAGAGAAATAAAATAGAATTGAGGGAAATGCAATTAGTGATAATAACTCTAAGTGTGAATGGGATGAATTCACCCATAAAATGGATGTATAAGAGAATAGATTAGATACCAGAATCCAAAAAATATGTTGTTTATGGGGAAAAAACACTTAAAAGAAAGACAAACTGAGAGTCAAAATAAGGGGCTGAAGCAGAATCTTTTTTTTTTTTTTTTTTTTTTTGCTTCAACTGAAGTAAAAAAGCAAGTGGTTCAGTGATTATCTCAGATAAAATAAGAATACACCTAACCAAAAGAGTAGGCAAAGAAGTTACATCTTGCTAAAAGGCATCAAACACAATGAAATAATGTTAACATTAAAATATAAGTTCACCAAATGGCATAAATTCCTAAAAGATAAAAAATTATAGGAAGAAATAAGCAAAGCTAAATAAAACTAGTATTTTTTGTTTTGTTTTGTTTTGTCATTTTTTAGTCAAATTTGACTCTTCATGAACCTATTTGGTATTTTCTTGGCAAAGATCCTGGAGTAGTTTGTTATTTCCTTCTCTAGGTCATTTTTGCAGATGAGAAATAAAGGCAAGCAGGGCTAAGTGACTTACTCAGGGTTACATGGCTAGTAAGTGACTGAGACCAGATTTAGACTCAGGAAGATGAGTCCTCCTGATTGCAGGACTGGTACTCTATTTATTGTATCACTAACTGCCGCAGTTTAATCCAAACATAAAACATATAAGAAAGAAAGAAGTCAATGAGATAAATAGAATCTTATAAAATTCTACATTATAGACCTTGGGAGAAAAGAGAATGGGAACAGAAAGGAATATTGCCCTTGTCTCAGCTATATCTGGTATCCTTACAAAAGATTTACCATGTATTAAGGCATAAAACCCTCACAAGCAAATGCAGAAAACAAATATTAAATGTAGTCATTTCATAACATTATGCAATAAAATTATATTTAATAACGTGCTAAGAAGGCATAGATTAAAAATTAATTAGAAACTAAAACAGAGCTGGTTTTATGAAAATATATATATATATATAAATCATTCATGAATTTGATTTAAAAAAAGAAAGAAACTAAATTACTGGAATCTATAATGAAAAGAGTGAATTACTACAAATGAAGATGAAATTAAAACAATTATTGCCCACATGAATATAAGAGGACATAGGACATTTAAATAACCCTATCTTAAAAAAGAAATTGAACAAACTAAAAATAAGCTTTCTAAGAAAAACTCTCTAGGATCAAATGGATTTACAAGTCAAGCATTAAAGAACAGTTAATCCCAATACTATATAAGCTATTTGAAAAAAAAATTAGGCAAAGGAATCCTACTTACCAAGTTCCTTTTATGATACAAATAGGATTTTGATACCTAAACCAGGAAGAAAACCAAAGGGAAAAAAAGATTATTTTCTTATGAATACCAATGCAAATGTTTTAAAGAAAATATTAGCAAAGATCACAGTAATATAGCAGAAAGGTCATACACCATGATCAGGTGGGATTTATGCTAGAAATACAGCACTAACTCCACATTAGGAAAACTATCAACATAATTGGCCATATCAATAATAACAACAACAAAACTCATAAAATTATATCAACAGATACATAAAAAAGCCTTTGACAAAATATGACATTCTTTCCCCTTAAAAATAGTACAAAGCATAGAAATCAATGAAACTTTTCTAAAAATGTTAATTAGTAGCTATATAAAACCAAGGGGAAATATTAACCATAATGGGGATAAACTTGAAGCTTTTCCAGTAAGATCTGGAGTGAAGCAAGGATGAACATTATCAGCCTTATAATTCAATATTGTACTAGAAATACTAGCTTTAACAATAAGAAAAGAAAAAGAAATTGAAGGAATAAAAATAGGCAATGAGGAAATAAAACCAATACTTGTGCAGATCATATGATGGTTTAGTTTAAAACCCTAGTAAATCAACTAAAAATGGTTGAAAAATTAATAACTTAGCAAAGTTGCAGAATTAAAAGCAAACCACAAAATCATTAGCATTTCTATATACTACCAAGAAAGCACAGGAGCAAAAGATAGAAAAGTTCCATTTAAAATACTAGTAGAAAATATAAACTACTTGGGATTCTACCTGCCAAGGCAAACCTAGGAAATATATAAACATAATTACATTTTCCCCACAAATATAACAGACTAACAATTGGAAACATAATACTTGCTCACAGCCCATAAAATAAATATGATAAATATACCTCAGTTAATTACCTTATTCAGTGCCATATCAAACTACTAAAGAATTATTCTATAGAGCTATTCTTTTAAAACATTTTTTCTTTTCTTTTCTTTTCTTTTTTTGTGGCCCATGTTTTCTTTTTTGTAACATGGGTAATGTGGAAATACATTTTTTACATGACTTCAAATATATAATTGAGATTAAATTACTTGCCTTCTCAAGGAAGGGGGAGACAAAGAAGGGACAGAAAGAATTTGGAGCTGAAAATATTTTCTTAAAAGGATTGCTAAAATATAAAATATGGGAAATATTTAATTAAATAAATAAGATATATTTGAAAAGAAGTGTTTGGGGTTATTAATTTATTGAACAGGTCCAGTGGTTTTAGTTTCAGATTGGACTAGCTCCAGACACCTTCATATTTGGTTGATGGGGACCAACAGGCTTTTCTTCATATCAGATTTTGAGAGGATTTAGTGGTTATCGTATGAATGCTGACAGTTTTCACAAAACACTTGTGGACATACTGAAACATAATCTTCCACTAGTGCTTGTAATTGTAAATGTATACATATTATTCTACTCAGCTGTAGCATAACTCCTTTCCCAGGCTTTTATTTTAATAGCTTAGCATGGGAGTGGGGGTGGGGAGGAGACAATAGAAACATGGAATCATGAAGAAAATGCAATTTTAGAATTCCCCAATCCCATAAATAAATAATTCAATTGAGATAGTAAAATCTCAAGAGTATATTTCCATTACCATCATCAACTATAACTCATTTTTTATTTTTCTTTATTGTTAAATATAGCATTCAGGAATAGTTCTGGTTGGGTGGAATGAGGATTCATATAAGGCTATTTGATTTGGCAATTAGAGGGTCACTGGTGACCTTTCAGAGAGTAATTTCCATGAAGTGTTTAAAACAGAAGGCACATTGAAGGGATCTGAAGAGTGAATGAGTGGAGCCAGTAAAAATAATCTTTCAAATTTGTAGGTGAAGGAAGGGAATAGAATCATAAATAATCAGAAACACAGAGACACAGAGACAAAGAATATAGAGAAATAGAGAAAGGAATTTCTCTTTCCTTTCCTCCTTTTCTTCTTTCCTTTCTCTCTCTCCTTCCCTCCATTTCTTTCTCTCTTCTTTCTTTCTCTCTTCTTTCTTTCTTCCTTCCTTCCTTTTTCTTTCTTTCTTTCTTTCTTTCTTTCTTTCTTTCTTTCTTTCTTTCTTTCTTTCTTTCTTCCTTTCTTTCTTTCTTTCTTCCTTTCTTCCTTTCTTTCTTCCTTCCTTCCTTCCTTACTTACTTTTTCTTTCTTTCTTTCTTTCTTTCTTTCTTTCTTTCTTTCTTTCTTTCTTTCTTTCTTTCTTTCTTTCTTTCTTCCTTCCTTCCTTCCTTCCTTCCTTCCTTCCTTCCTTCCTTTTTCTTTCTTTCTTCTTTCTTTCTTTCTTTCTTTCTTTCTTTCTTTCTTTCTTTCTTTCTTTCTTTCTTTCTTTCTTTCTTTCTTTCTCTCTTCTTCCTTCCTTCCTTCCTTCCTTCCTTCCTTCCTTCCTTCCTTCCTTCCTTCCTTCCTCCTGCCCTCCTCCCCCCTTCCTTCCTTTCTCTTTCTGATAGAGGAGAACTGAGCATGTTTTAGGTACAGGACTTGAGTCATTAGAATTAGAAATTAAATCTTCAAGAGAAAAAGGTAATGATTGATGAAGCAAAATCATACAGGAAGGTATAAAGAGTGGGATCAAGAGCACAGATGGAGGAATAAAGAAGATGGACAATTTATCCTCTGAGACTGGAGAGAAAAACAAGACTATGCATGAAGATATATATGAGTGTTTAAGCTTTTAAGTTTAAATTATGAAAACTTTGGGGATACCCAGGATTAAAATTTCAAGATGGAGAGGAAGAAAGTTGGGAAGCTTATATAAACTCAAATCTTCTCAGCAAAGTAGAAGTTTAGATCATCTGGTGGGGATTGAAGGTGCCTAGAATAGGTTCAGAACAGCAGCTGTGGGGATTTTGGTAAGGAGGCATGAATGGAAATGAATGATAGGGTTTCCAGAGAGAAGCATGAAGCCAGCTGTGGTTAGATAGCATAAACATACAAAACCATCATTCACGCACAAGCACCCTGACCCCAAGGAAGGGAGCTCAGATTCCTTGCTGTTTCCTCTCCATAAATATGGTGATGCTGCAAAGAGCTCAAAGTTCTGGTATTTTGCATCTTGACCTAATGTTTAATTTAAATTATCCATAGTCTGGATGTTCTGGGAGCCAAAGAGTAATCTTCTTTCTTGTCTGGGGCAAGTTGCTCTTTTGGCTTCTTGGTTCTATGATTATTATACTAGCATATTTCAGTCCTTGACTGAGTAATTTTTTTGGTAACATAACCCCAGAAGTGGATGCCATCCAAGGACAATTTAATTAAACCCAAGAAGGTCTAGGACCAATTTGGCAATTTGGCAGAAATTTATTCTGATTATTTTTGTAAGGGCAATTCTTTAACTATCTGCTAAATATATAAAGTGGTTTTGATCAACAATTCAATTAAAGAATCCAACAAATATATATTAAGCTCCTACTGCATGCAAGGTAGTTTTCTAGGCACTGAGGATATGAAAATGAACATTAAATAGTTCTTTTATATTAAAATGGGGATGAGAGAAGGGACAGTCAATATACATACATATATATAAATACAAATTATATACAAAGAAATGAGAGGCAGCATGTCACCATAGATGGGGGAGGGAGGTTCTCATAAACAGAAAGGCCTAGGTTTGAATTCCATTTTTGTGCCATACTGGCTTTTGGGCTCTGAGTCAGTGCCTTAACATTTTGATGTTTTAGGTCATGCTCTAAGACTGGATTGTAGCAAAGACTCCTATATTTGTTATTATAGCAAGTTCCTCACTATTGATGAAATCAGAGAACTGTTTTTATTTTTTTAATGCAAAGTATTCAAAAAGGTAGAGAATTCTAATTGTTAGAGTATCCAGAATAGGTCTCAGGAGGGAAGGGGGCACCTCAGCTATGATTTGAAGGAAACTAGAGATTGCTGAGGTGAGGAAGAAATACATTCCACATATGGGGAAACACATGGTCAAAACGAACAGGTGGGAAAAGGACTTGGAGGCACACAATACTATATCAGGGTAATTTCACCAAAATGGCAATTTTGTGAAGGAGAGTGCTATGAAAAAAGAAAGGTTGTAGAAATGGAAGGACAAATGGCTTTAAATTCAGGGCTGAGTTATAGCTTTTTAGTCTTTTGCCTTATATTGTTTATTGAAGTCACCTCATCTTTTCAGACGGATTATGATCCATTATTCTCAGATTATATGTAGTGTATAACCCAACAGGGACTAAAATACTGGAGTATGGCTTTTACCTCTGGAGAAATGGGTATTAATTGACACAATTCAATTCAGAATATAAGGGAAGGGAAGGTCTTAATTGGGCAGGTCTTATACTGGCATTTTAGATAAGATTGGAAGATAAGGCAATTCTGAGTCCAGAATGCAATCTGGACCTGAGAGGAGTCAAAAAAAAAAAAAAAAAAAAAAAAAAAAGAGGGGACTGGAAATAGCTGGCATTTGTATAGCATTTTGAGGTTTGAAAAATACTTTACATGTATTAAGTCATTTGGCCCTCAATAATCCTCTGGAGTAGGTTTTATCATTATTCCTAGTCCAAAATGATTGCCTTATTGACCCCTTTACATTATTTGCCTCCTTGTTCCTCACCCTGTAGAGCAAGAAGTCATAGGTTTGTTGTGTCACGTTTTAAAGCTGTGTAGTTCATTGGAAATAGTCTCTGGACGCCATCCTCCATTTTCTTCCCAGAAACACTAGACAAAATTATTTCTCTGGATAGGAATTTTTGTTCTTTTCATTTAGCTCTGTTCTGGTTAACTGTTTTCAGAATTGGAGATCAACAGTACAAAGTGACATTTAAAATACTGTAATCAATGAGCAGCATTTTAAACAAAAGCATTATGAGAATTCAACTCAAAAAGGATTAGGAAATGGCTTTTCCAGTCCTCTGTGGCTCAGTGTTTCTCCAATTAACAAGAACTGCTAAAGGCACATGAGAAAAAAATTAGTGCAGCACAGGAGAAAAAGGGCAGGTGGAAGGAGGAATCAGAGTCCTGAAACTTGTGGGAAAATGATAGAAAAGTCGGAAGTAGGACAACTATTGAAGAGGGAATATGAGGGAAAAGTTGGTTGTCTTTAGGGCAAAAATCAATAAAGAAAAAAAATAGAAATGAGACAATTTACAATTAACCCTAAGGAAAAAAAAACATTCTAGGAAGGAGGAATAGTAGAAAAGGCTTGAATGTGTCTCATACAAGAGTCAGGGAAGAGATCTGGCTGGCAGTCAGAACCAGAGTAGAAGTGAATAGGGCTTTGCCCCATGGTAGAGATTTTCTAAAGAATGGCTCAAATTTGCCCAAGGATTTAAAGAATCTAAGTAATGGAGCTTTCTGTGACAGGATAGTGAGAATTTGGCAGGATCAAGATTTCCCTGGGGAACTAGGTCAATTATGACTCAGGTCCTGTCTTTTTGGGAGACACAGAAAGGGCTCTGGTTGGGGGTAGAAATCAAGCTTTTGTTTGTTCCAGAAGTTGGGAGGAGAGCAAATCCAATACTATTTCCACATGACTTCTTGCCTCTTGTTGAATGAATAAATGAAAAAGAAGAGCCCTCTCAGGCAGCCACCACTGCTATCACTCCATCTTTGTTGCTGTCGAGTTGTGTCAGTTATGTCCTATTTTTTGTGATGCCCTTTGGGGTACCCTTGGCAAAGAAATTGGTAAGTCAGGAGAAAGTAAGGATGCTTATGTCTTGGGTTCAGAAAGTCACTGGACTTTCCCTTACATAACTTCAGCTATGTATATCATAATGTTCCCTGAGAAATCAAGCTTCTTCGTCAACAATTTGACATCAATCGAGGTTCAACAATTTCAGACACTACTAATCGAGAAGAGTAAAAGGAAAGGGTAATATAGGAGAGAGAAAATCAGAGGAAGATATTTTTCCTATGAACCTCCATTTTTATTTGGAGAGGGATCAATATTCTATGGTCTGACAAGGGAAGTAACAGGCTTTTACTTATGAAGCAAAGGTAAAAGGGAAGATTTCCTAATTATGTTCTAAGACCAAGGGTTGATTTATCACACCTATTAAGAATCTACTTGCAGAGAATCTTTTTAACTTTTGGAACTATTCAATAAATCCTTAGAAAACCCAACAAATTATGGCATTAGCAAAATATAAATTTCTCCCCATGAGACCCCAGTGCAAGCAATCATTTTCTTAAATGAGGGAGAAGCTTTCACTTAATGATGTTTGGTAGCCTAAAGGGAAGTGAGGCTGTTTACAGTTTAGTGGATTACAAGTCCCTAAGCAATGATAATACTTAGAAGAAATCTCATATTTTCAAAAACACAATTTTGGGTCCATGTTTACAGCTCCCTTAATCATTTCACTGATGAGATGACTCGGCAGTCCTAATTCACAGAAGAGTAACAAATTACTTATAAAGATTTGCTTCCAGAGGGTTGAATACAGTCCTGAGTATAGTTTATATGACAGCTGTTTAAGGAAAACTATTTTAACTTCACCATTATTGGTCTTCTACTTAAATGGGACTACAATGAAGTTTTACTGATATTATGAAAAGGGGAGGAAGCTCCACCGGGATACTGGGGAGGATCCCATGTGGCTCATCCTTCCCTAAGGCTTATCAGAATTTTGTTGGAGTGTCAAGGCTCTTTGGTGACTATTGGTTCTGAAGACATAAGTGAAATTGTTTTCCCCTAAAATAAGCTTACTTTCTATCAGGAGAAACAATGTGTCCAATAATAATATTTAAAATGAGTTCAAGGTAGTTTTATAAAGAAGACAAAAGCACCTGGGGCAAAGGAAAAATGTTATTGAGAAGGAAGCAGTTGATCTGAATATTGAAGAGAGGCAGAGGTTTCAAGAAACAGGGAATATATTTCAGGCTTATGGTCACTGAAAGTATTTGTCGCTATGATGGAGTAATTAAAAAAGTTCCAACTGGATGAGGGACTCCCTGGAGATGGTCCCCTTTAGCCTATCTACTATGCATATAGCAAGTGCCAGGTGAATGTTGACCAAATAATAATGACCTGGACCAGTAGGGACCTCAAGAGATTGTGGGGTACATCTCCTTTCTGGAGATAGGTGAGCAATTCAATCAAGTTCCCAAATTGGTTGCTTGATCTCTAAGTTTAAAATGCTAAAAACATGGTCATCACAATTCTTGCTGCCTTTTGATTTTTGAAGTACTTTCAGCTGGAGAAACAACAGTTCAGACACTTGGTGACAAAAGTTTGCCTGTTATAGGGTGGCGGGAGCTGGGTTTTTGTTAACAGCCACTCGAGGAAAGCTGAATTTGTGGAACAGGATGGGGGTGAAGGGGAGGTAGAGCATTCAATGAGATATGAGAGAGTTGCCTGTAAGTCCAGTTGAGCTCATTAGGCAGCTTCTTTCCCAGGCCAGGGAAGGGGTATAGGTTCCAGCTCTTATAACCAAAGAACAACCAAAGATTAAGATCCTCCAGAGGTATGGAAAGAACTGAGGGAAGAAGATTGAGGAAAGACCAAAGTGAGGAAAACAGAAAAGCAGACTGAGTTAGCTGTGAAATTATGCAATTTCACATCATTGATTACTTTCTATTGAGGAAAATTTTGTACAACTTCTTTATAGTGATTCAGCTTAGATTTATTAAGAAGAAACAATAAAGTTATATGACTATGAGTCACAGAATACCCAGGATCACCCAGAGAGCATTGGAGGAATAGCGTAAGTATGACGAGGCTCAACAAAAAGCAAATACAGAGTTATGAAGGAGAACAGGAATGAAGGATATAAAAAGAGAATTGTGTGAATGCAAAAGAGCATGAGCTGGTCAGATCCTCTACCAATTTCCTTGTGAAGATAAGAAAAAGTGAGGAAGACTTAGAGTCAGACTCATTGTTATTATGAGTTTATGAGAGGTCCTAGAGAGGAATCACAAGGGACCACTCAACATGGATGATGGGCTATAGCTGTTGTTCAGTTATTTTTTAGTCTTGTTTAATTCTTCACCTTTCCCTGAGTTGTACAGTCAGTAGGTATCTGAGGCCAGATTTGAACTCAGAAAGACTCCTATTCCTGACTTCAGGTTGGGCATTCTACCCAGTGTATCCCTTGCTCACCTCCTAAAGTATAGCTACTGGGTCTTCATGAGCTGAAAATCTCATTACATTATAACAACTTCCTAGAGGCAGGAAAGCAATTAAGTCCTTCCTGCCTTTGCCCTGTCTTTCCTCTCTCTTCCTCACACATTGTACAAATCAATTTCTACCACATCAATGAACAGGGATTCACTATTTTAGCTCAGAGATTTATATCATTCCTCATCTCTTAAGACAGGAAACCAGGCGACAGTGTGAAAAGAACACAGCCCTTGTAATCATGACATGAGTTTGTGTTTGGTCTCTGACCTGTTCAAGTCACAGAATCTCAGCATTAGGAGGGACCTGCGGGATCCTAAATTCTACCTGAAAATGAGCCTTTTCTATTTTCCCACAATATCCTTTAGGATTTAGGTTATTCAGCTTTTCTTTAAAGAGAACCAGATATGAGCCATGTAACTTTACCTTGGAATAACTCTAATTATTAGAAAATATTTTTTTATATGGAGTTGCTATTTGTAATTATCCAACTTTCACCCTTCATTTCTACCCCTTCCCTTTGGGGTTAAATGACTAACGTATATTATCTTTTCTCCTTAAAAGGCCTTCAGATATGGAAAATGCTAATCATGTCTCCATTAATCTTCTATTTAGCAGATGAAGGACCCCATACCCAGTCCCTGTAATTGATTTAAATATACCAAAGTTTCAAGCACGTGTAGCATTCTGGTCTATTTCCTCTAAAATTCAAGCTTTAAATCTAGGCCAAAAGGATCCATAAACTTGGATGGAAAAATAAAATGCATCATTTATTTCCACTAAACTCTAATTGAACTCTAGCAATTCTTTTAATTACTTTTTAAAAAGGGATAATTCTGAGAAAAAGTCCATAGTTTTCACCAGGCTACTAGAGGGGTACGTGACTCAATTGACTGTAAGGGGATCTAAAAAGCAGTTTGCTAACTTTAGGGAGTTAGAGAAATTTGATCTATTAGAAAAGGTTAGATTTAAAAAAAATAGGTGGTAGAGTAGGGATAGCACTGACCCTTAAGTCAATAAAATCTGATTTTAAATCAGACCTCAGACACCAACTAGCCATATGGTCGTAGGTAAATCACTTAACTCTGATTGCCTCCCAAAATGACTAGAAAATCTTACTCCAAAAACTCGACAATTCATTGATTTGTTCTTTCTCTAAATTCTCTTCCCATGGCTTTCACTCACTTCTAAATTGAGGACTCCAAGATCAATATAGAGTTCTACTCTCTCCACTAAGTTTCAGTCTAACATTAATTGCTTCTTACCCATTTTGAATTGGCTATCTTTGGGATATCTCAAATTCACTATGTCTGAAACTGAACCACTGTCATCTGTGATACCTGTCTATGGCCTCCCATGAGTTCATCATGGCAACCAGCTTCCTATAGGTCTTCTTCCCTTTCCTTTGACACTGATAGAGTATGTAACTAATCTGAATGCTTTGCTCTCCTCCCTCACCTCACCTAGCCAATAAATTTCCAAGTATGGGCATTTCTTCTACAATACATGCTTAAGAGTATGTGACCAAAAGTGGGGTAAAACACTTTGTAATCATAGAATACTATGTCAGTCTAAGCTATTATAATAATTAAATCCACAACACAATTTATTCACACACTCATTTATTTATTTATTTTTGGTTAAAAAAATCATGAACAACAAAACAACAACTTTGGGAGATTTTATAGTAATCCATTTTCTTTGAGTTCTGTGATGTATTTTTAAGGAATGTTACAAAGATTTTTTTCCTCTGACAATTTGATAAGTAGGGGTGTCAAAGAAACATTGATTTTCATCTGGTACAAAGCTTTAAAAGTTATGTTTTATTATATTATGTTATGTTATGTCTTGTTGTGTTATGTCATCTTACTCTTTTTTGTCAGTATTAGAGAGAGAAAGCCCTGGTGTAGTGAGAGAAAGCCTTGGAGACTGGAAAACCAGGGTTCAAGTCTGTGCACCATATTAATGGTGTAACTTTGGATAAGCCATTTAACTTTGTCATATTCTAGGTAATATTCTCAAGGCATACATTTCAGTTAATGTGCCCATCTATATCATTGGTGGAAGGAGTTTCCTCACCCAGAAAGTGCTTATACCAAAGAAATTATAGATATAACCTTTATCCCTACTTTACTAACAAGCCTTTAGAAGAAATGCACTGTCCTCTGTCATGGAAAAACAAAGAGGAAACTTTGAGAATATACCCTAAGAAATCATCCATAATGTGCTGGGATAGAGTTTCATATGAATTTCTTCTTCAAAGTGGATGGCATATAGGAACAGAGGTGTGGAGGTTTCCCCAATGCAATTCATAGAATGACAAAGAACTCAGATTTCCAAAAGGTTTCTGAGGGCAAATGGAGACCAATAAAGAAAATCTTGTGGCAATTCTGTGTGATGGTTTTTCCAGATTCTTTCTACTTTCTACTCCTTTCTACTTTAAGATAGTCTTCTACTTCTACTAGTAGAAGTAGAAGTATTTCTACTATCTACTCCTTTCCCATTTTTAAGATAGTCTGCAATTCTCTGTTTCCCCCATTTCCCAGCATCTTAAAGCACTTAATGGCACTTAAGGAATACTAGACCAAGCAAAACAAATGAACAAGTGAAAACAAATGGGTTCCACTTTCATCTTGAAAGGAGAGTCCTGGGGAAAAGCCATTATTAAGAAGCCTCAAGCTTTAAAGGTATTTGGGAATTTCAAACCAATTTAAGAGTCAGTTCTGGGCGGTGTATAGGAGAGCTGGTGGTAGGGATATGATTGCAGTGATGATGGTATTGGTAATATAACATTGGAGGGTGAAAGAATCCCAATGGGGAAGCCAGGTGACTGGCTGGTACATAATCCTGTTTAATGTCAGTAGAAGATTGAGAAGTAGCTCCAAATAGGGGCTTGAACTTCTTGAACTTAATTTTGAACTTAAAGACTTTATTTCAAGTCTTGCCAATTGTATGACCCAGATAAATTAATTAACCTCACTGAGCCCATTTCTTCATTTGCAAAATGGGCTGTTAATAACAATTATTTATCTGGTTTTATGAGGAATAAATTAGATAACAGATAACAGTTCTTCCCAAATCTTGGAATATGATGTACATTTCATTATTATCATCGTTGTTGTTGTTACTTGACCAAATGGTAGCCACAGACAGTTCCCATAGAGAGAGAAGTGAAGAGAATCATGCACCTGATTGCCATTTCTCAATGTTTAGCAGAGACAAGCCTGGGTGGAAGAGTTCCTCTGGCCAATTAGTAATTGCTCCAAGCTTCAGAGATAAATTGGAAAAGCTCATGGGTTGTTTCTCCTCAGAAAAAGGGGATTTCCTGCTGATTATCAGTGGGCAAAGAGAAACAGGAAAGAGGGTTTGATAAATAAGTGTTCAAAACTTATCAGGGTATTTTGATTTTTGGAAAAACTTTATTTCCCAGGCTCTCTAGATGCCAAATGCAAAAAATCAATTACCAGCAAACACAAGGGAGGAAATTATTTCTAGTAGACTTGGGAACATTTAAAAGGCTCTCAAAGCCCATTCTGGTCCATTGGTTTTGCTTTTGGAAATTGTAAGGATCAGCAAAAAACAGTTTCTGCTTAATTATTTTGCTGCATTTTTACTCTGCTTTGTCTTTAAGATCGTATTAGAGTATTTGAAAGAGACAGTATATGTGCAATACAGACAATCAATTTGACTTGCACAAAGCTATTTGAACTTCATGACACCTTTGATCAGAAAATCTGTTAGGAAATTCATGTTCCTGGATGAGACTAGCAGTTCCTAGGTCCCTGGAGAAATTGTGTGACCCTGATTGTCCTTAGAGTAATGTCTGCTAATACAGTTACTTTAAAAACAAGATGGTAAAAGGGAACATTCAGTCTGTGAAACAAATATTACCACACTCTGCCAACCGGAAAATAAGTAGAAATAAAGTTCAATCAACATTTATTAAAAAAAAATATTCTATGCAAGGCGATATGCTAGTTGGTGTGAATTTACAAGTTATTTCACCTTTCTGGGTCATTGTGGAAGATAAATGGCACACCTAGGACTTGATGGAGAATAAGAGTTGACAAATCTAGAATTTCTAATGACTAGAAGATTTGGGGAAAGAGTCTGGAATCTATCAAATACATAGAAATCTTAAATTTAAATATCAGCCTAAAGTACTGGGACTTTAAATCACTTGCTTGGGGTCATACAATGAATAAATATGACATGTGACTACAAAACCACCTTTTTCTCTATTAGGTCATAATATGTCTCAGAAGTAATATAGCAAGAATATGCTATCGGCAAAATAGAATAGCAAGAATCATATTAACACCCAGATGATTCTCTACTCCAGACCACATCTTCAGTTATCTAATTAACTGATGGGGGCAGAAAATACAAAATTCTGCTGCTGATTGTTTTTTGTAAAAAAAAAAAAAATGATAGCCCAATATATCACTTCAAATATATCACTCAACTATGGCCCATATGTGCATGCATATGTATACATATATAAATATATGTGTGCGTATTTATGTGTTTGTATATATATATATATTTATGTATTTGTGCATATGTATAGATAGAATATCCTCCTATAAGTTTCCTTTGATAAATGCAACCACAGAGATAACTGTATTCAATAATTTTCTGACTCAATGTTAAGAAAGACAGAAAATAAATTCACTAATGATTATCAAAGGCATTTGCTACTATCAAAAAGGATGTTTTGAACATGGTCCAAATGGAAAACAATATTGTTTTCCTCAGATGCTCTCTTTATTAGTTATATTGTGTTGATCGTACCCTAAAACATTAGAAAACTTCCTTGATTAGTTCTAAGAATTCTCAAGAGAGATTAATTTAACAATCTTTATGGGGAAAAATTGAACAAATGAAAAATATCTTACTAAATAAATTATGGTAGGAAATTGGATAGCTATTTCATTGAGTTATTGCATTAAAACATATATTGACACAGGGATGTCAGAAGGACAATGAATGTAGTACAGACTTAATTTTTAAGGTTTTTTTTTAAGGACTCGGTTTCTTTATCTTGTTCAATCTGACTTCATAGCTCATTTCTGATTATCATGGGAACTTCAACCTATTCTTTTTTTAATCTGAGCCATTTCAGCCTTCCTTTCCTAATGTGATGCTTCCTATGGCCTACCCAATAGACATTACCCACTGCATCTTAGAATTCCTGAATTCAAAAGTTCCATCAACTTCAGCCAATTTATAGCTATGATTAAAGCTTCACCATGTCCAACTGGGGATATAATTGAAGAAGAGAAAGAGAGCAGAGTAGAATACATTTTGGAACTTGAGCAATGTTATTTTAACCACACTAATTTGCTTCTTAATGCAATACCCAGCTTTTTAGCATAAATGTTCTTGGGGTGATACAGCATAGTTGTTAATTTTTTAACATCATTATCTCGAAGACATTAAAATTGCATATGATGCACAGATTGTTGGAGAAATGCATACTGAGTATAAGTAAACTACAGTAGATTTCTAGAGATAACTTAAATTCAAATGAATGTGACATCATTGGAGAAATCTATGACTGGAAAAGGAAGTGGTTCTGTCATGTGATGATATTGAGGGATAACTGTAATGAACAACCAATATATATTCCCCTGTATATTTCAATTGTAAAAATTACATAGAGGAAGATTTTTAAAGTGGGAAAATCTCTGTAGAAGTTGATAGAATAATACAGGAAGGATTATAAAGGATCAAATAAAATGAAAGGCTGTTGGTCTATAACAATAAAGTCAATCTCCATCTTGATAAACCATAAATACATGGAAGTTTTGATGAATCAAGTTTTTAAATATTTCAATTTAATTATTTTGAGTCAACATATTTTGATTTTTTTCCCATCAATTCAACATGAACTTTTCTTAAATGCACACTTTGGAATATTTTCAACTTGAGGAAGAAAGCTAGATTTTTCTGAAGGTAGTTGGAGAAGTTCTATAATCAATCTCTTCCTTAGATCTCCCACCTTCAATTATGGCCAGAAATAGTTTTTCTGTCTGAATTAAATGTGCCTGGGTATTACACATTTGATTTTTATGCTTAATTGTCTGCTAAATTGGAGCATTTTATAAATGTGAATGTACTGAAAGAATGAAGGGTTAAAAGCAACAAAACTTCAACAAGCTAGTATTAATACAATATGAAATTTTAAGAATTAAAAATTCATCAGCACCATTTAAATGCAAGCTTCAGGCTGAAGCATCACTTTTCTCAATGATTTCTCCTTGTCTGTACCCATCTGGATTCAGCATTAAGTAAAAAGAAGTAAGCACATTGTTCTTGAGAGATTGTGCATCATTTGCAACAATCCCAACCTTCTTCCTCCCGAAAAAATCCTATCTTTTCAATATTGATATTTTTTCTAATGATGCTAAGTGAGTACATAGCATAGTGCCTGTCACGTAGTAGGTGCTTAATAAATGTTTAATGATTAATTGATGATCATAAAATATTGAGCATTTAAGTACTGAAAGAAGCGAAATCTCAAGTGAGCCAAAACATAGTTGAGAGATTCATAGCATATCAAAGGCATGCCCTGAATTCATTTAGAAAATAGGAAAGACACTAGGTCCTTTATATTTTCTACTACTCCTTCCATACTCAATACTAAATATCAAAAGCCACAGGTATTTCACATTTGATCTTGATAATAACCCTACACTTCCAGGTTCAACTGTTATGTCTGAAACTTGAAAGGTTTCTTCCAAAGAATAACTTGGCTATAGCTGGGTCTACTAAGTCTGGAGAAATAAAGGCTAAAAGGTAGATTTAATTGTCTGGGAATATGCCGAAGTGGTCTTAGTTGTTCCCTATCTCAATATAGAACATAAGCCAGCTAGAATTCTTAAAAAAAATAGGAATATCTTAGTGAATAAGCACAATACTTACATGTATATAGATAGAAGCATATATATAATATACATATGTATGTAAATGCATTTATGGTTATTGTTTGATTGATTGGTTGTTGTCCTTCATACTTGAAGATGACCAGAATGACATCATTATTTTAGAGTGGAGTTCCAGTGTGTCCAACTATGGTTGATCAGAGCAATACAATCTTGGACTGCTCTGCCACAAGTCAGACACGAATAGTCATTATGAACATCTGGGGTAGTTTTTCTAATTTTAGTGTCTTGACTGCAGATTGGGATCCTTGCCTGTCACAGTAGTCATACCAACAGACAATTTTTAGTATACCTTTTTTTCAATGTTTTTTTTAATTAAAGCTTTTTCTTTACAAAACCTATACATGGGTAATTTTTCAATATTGACCCTTGCAAAACCTTGTGTTCCAAGTTTTCTTCTCCATCCCCCCATACTCTCCTCTAGATGGCAGGTAATCCAATACATGTTAAATATGATAAAATATAAGTTAAATCCAATATATGTAAACATATTTATACAATTATCTTGTTGCACAAGAAAAATAAGGTCAAAAAGGAAAGAAAATGAGTAAGAAAACAAAATGCAGGCAAACAACAACAAAAAGAGTGAAAATGTTATGTTGTGATCCACCCTCAGTTCCCACAGTCTTCTCTCTGGGTGTAGATGATGCTCTTAATCACATGATCATTGGAAATGGCCCAATCATCTCATTGTTGGAAAGAGTAGGGCACCTTTGGTAATCCCTTACACGTGGTGATGAACAGTGTATGGTTATAGATATCTATGAATATGTGTGTGTGTTTGTGTGTGTGTGTGTATGTGTAAGTATGTTGATGTTTAATTGTAGACCTCTTGGGGAAGAAAGGGAAAAATAATAAAGTAAAAAGTGCACAGCAGAGAACAAAAGAAAACCTACAAGGAAGCAAAGAAAATATGGACAGCTCTGAACACAACATGTAGTGTTTATTATAGATGTTTTTGAAATGGAAATTTATTGTCTCATATTTTGAATCCTCTCTTATTTTCTGTTTTTTTTCTATTTTTTAAATTAATAAATATTTTTTAAAAGAATATCTTGGTGCTGCAAAGTTAAATTAGGGTAAAAATACCATTATTGTTTGGGGATCATAATGGGCTACCATTGTCTTAGGGTTGTGATCTTTGTCAACAATCACATTTGGATAGATCATCAAAGTTGGAAGGAAAAGGATAGTTATTTAAAATCTTGTGATGTGATTTTTACCTTTTAGAATCAAAACAATCAACAAATGAGCATTCAAAAAAGTACCTTATATATGGCAGCACTACATTTGGCAAAGGGGATTCGTGAAACAATTCCTGTCAAAAGAGCTAAAATATAAATTGATAAGAAATGACATATGGATTTCCCAAAGCCTTCTTGAAGAGCATGAGAATACAGTGGTGAGCACAGTGGTTGAAGTTTTAGCTCAGATACTGAGAAAGGACTTTGGGGATCACCAACACCTAACTATACACAGGAGGAAATCAAAGGCCAGAAAATTGATGGTCCTTCCCAAGATCATACCCTTCTGGTAATGTCTTTCTGGAAACTGAAATAAAGGACTTTATTTTTATGTCCAGAAAGAAAAATGCCAGGTATTAATGCTTCACTTGTAACTTCAGAGCATCACCACGGGGTCTGGAAGCTACACTGAGTAACCTTTTAGGGCTTTCTTACAGCTCAATTATTCCATTTGCTATTTCTGGGCTATAAAATGCTCTCAGCATTTATCTTCATTTGAGAATTAAGAGATTTTGTTATTAAACTGTGTTCCAAGATCATCATTAGGAAGGTGCTAAGTGTATCAAACTTCACATTTATGAACTTCCACAGACATTTTTTATTGTGGATTATTTGTCTATGGATATCAATTTTTATCTGGTTACCTTATCATATATGCATGCTACTAGTGATAGATAGTTTTAATATAACAGAAATTAACTGAACATTTTTAAAGGTTCTCCTGCAGAGAGTGGTTTATTAATGAAATATTGATAAAGCCCTTCTAAGCACGGTAAAGTGGTCAGGATATTTAAAGGAAGTGTTTAAAAGAAATTGCATATTGCTCTGATAGATCCAGTATTATGGTTTATAAATGGAGTAATAAATGAAATAACTACTTTATTCAAAAATATTTGAAAAAAAATATGGTTATTCTCAAACAACCACAAGGGTTTTCATACCGGGAAGATCTTGACTATCAATTTCCATCAGATTTAATGAGTGAATATCGATGATAAAATAGAGCACATATACAGTAATGGGGGTAAATTAGTCCCTATTCTGGATCTAGCTTTTTCTGATTTTGAGCTGGTAGTCCATAAAAATCATCAGAGATCCTACAGACAGACCAACAGAGTGGAAAACAGAGTCTGCTAGCATAATACTAACTGATGATGGAATCAAGGATAATTTTCTCAGGATCTCCAAAGTTTTAGGGATTTTTGAACCCTCATGATTCTTGAGAGAAAAATGCAAGCTTTGGAATCTAGACATTATACTTGTGAGTATATTTATGAGTAATTTATTATGAGAGAAGAGAATATCTAGGCTTGGAGTTTGAAATTCTCATATTCTCTACATATGTACCTCATTGGCCTTGAAGTTGGAAGGCTGGAGCTCACTCTTCCCAGAGACATGTGTGTGTCTGTCTGTGTGTGTGTGTGTGTGTTTACCCAAACCTTTCAGGGAAGTGTGTGCCCTCTGGTTGGGAGGAGAGTTGTCTAGCTTCTATAACATTTCACTAATCTTTCCTAGAATTTAATAAATAGGGCTTTGGTTGATTGATAATAGAGGAGGAATGGCATAATGATTGATAGTGTAGTTGATTGCTAAAATAGGAGACAGACAACTGGTATATAGAACTTGGAGTCACAAAGACCTGAGTTCAAATCCTATCTCAGAAACTTATTAACTGTGTGACCCTGGGCATGACATAGTGGCCCAAACTTTACAGAATTTTTTCTAACAATAACAATTAAAAAATGATTATCACACAGTTCTTTAAGATTTGTAAAGCATTTTATACATATAATCTTGCTAATTTCTCTTAAAACCCTGTAAAAATATTATTATACCTAGGGTACACACACACACACACACACACACACACACACACACACACAATCCAGTTTCCCCTTCTAACTCTCATGCTACACTTCAAGTCAATTGAATTATGACTCAAAGTAGGGTTAGCAGCCTTCTATAAATGGCAGTGTATGATCACCCCTTCCAGATGTTGCTGCCCTCTCAGACCCAGGAGAGATATCCCAGTTTTTCTAGTTTATCTAACCCACCCCATGTGAGAAACCCAGCCTCACGTGAAAGTGATAAGCTTCCAAGAAGGTTTTAAATGGCTCATCTCAAAGCTTCCACTCCATTTGGCTAAAAATGAGATTCCTACTTAGGAAGCGAGGAATGTGATAAGAGGACAGAATGAGACCAGACCTGTGGTTTTATTGAGGCCAGGCCCCCTGATGGGCAAACTCCCCCTCCCCATAAGGATAATTGTTGCTTTGCATTTTAGAGAGATGCAAGGAGCCCAGAGTCCAGGGTCACAAGTTGGTGGGTGTCAGAAATGGGGCTCGTACCCCGCTCTATACCCTGCCCCACTTCACCTTGGGGTGTCAAAGAGCAGGGAAACAGTCAGAAGAAAATACATTAGCTAAAGTTCTATACTCTGGGAATAAACTGAAGCCATTATTTCTATTGAGAGTGAGCCAGACCAACACTGACTGAACGACATGTGTTCACAAAAGAAAGCAATCAGGCTAGTCTAATTTTATTAACTTAACCTTAATCTCCTAAATGGCCCCATACCACACACACTTCAGGGCCAATGTTTCTCACAGTAGGAAACATCATTATAGATTTCCCATTTGGTTCTTACCTTTCTGACCATACCAACCTGTTTTGAAGTGAAAGCAATGGGGAGCCTGTGATGGAAGTTGAAATCAGGCCAATTACCTTTTTTCCTTAAGATTTTCTTCTCTCCCCCCTCCATGCTTAAGCCTTTGCTCTGAGCCTTTCTCTGCAAAACAAGTCTCTGTGTCGATGTGAGCTTGCCTCGTCATCTCCCATTGTGATAGCTTGCTCAAGTATCCCCTTATCTTTCAATCTCCCCTTCTGAGATATCCGTGGTCTTTTAAATATAACTATACCATGGGAGGATTAAAATAATCTAAGATGGTGACACTGATGTACATGCCTTTTCAAACAAGAACATCACATCTACGTCACACTACCAGTTAATTTATGAGCCCACAGGGCCAGGAGGGAGTTGTTCACATCATCGATTAGACAAAATCGGCCTTAAAACAGTAGAAATGTCCATGATTGAAATGGATGCTCCTGAAAGCAGAGCACCAGTCATTCCCTAGGATTTTACGGATTATACGATTCTAAGGAAACTTCCATGATTCTGACTGGAGGAGGAGATGGAATCTCCAATTCAATCCAATATGAGTCGCTAACAATTAAAAGCAAGGAAATCTGCATTTTAAGATGTATACATATAACCCATCATTTTACCCTGGTGTATTAGTGGAGGAGGATCTTCTTGGGGAGGGAGGGAATGATGTTCTGTTCCTACAGGGTGCTCAGAGTTGATAAGAGCTTAGAAAGGAAAGATTCTTCTTCTGACTTCCAGCTTCCAGAAAGGACTTGCATGAGTTCCAAGTTCTCCTCAGGGAATGACTCCTGGAGAGAAACGGTCTTTGAGAAGCAAAAGACATATAAAGGACAAGGCACTTCACTGAATCCTTGACTTTCAGCTTGCTTCATTGGAGATTTCAGGGAATTTCCCCTTGGGTGAGACTGGTGACTCTATCTGTTGGTTGAGTAGTTATCTTTTTCCCACTGAAATCTTATTCTCTGTATATTGTCTGGTCTAGTCTAATCTGTATCACGCCTGTGATTTCTCTTTGCTACATCCTTGGATAAATCCTTATTTATTATTTGTAATGGTCTTTTACCCAATCAGCATTTGAGAGTAAGGCGGTAGGCTGAAAATACTCCTTTTCCTTTAAGGGATAGCAACAAATAAATTTCAAACCCATAAGTCCTTTTCTTTTCTTTTTCTTTTTAGCCTAACAATGTTTAGGGGAGAAAGAGATATAATTCTCGTATGGTATCGCTACTATGGGGAGAACATGGTTACTCAATAGATAGAGCACCTAAACATCTATTCGAATCCAGGTAAGTCATTTAACTTGTGTTTGTCTCAGTTCCCTCATCTGTAAGATGGAGAAAGGACCTTCTTCCCAGAGTTTTTGGGAGGAACAAATAAGATCACATTTATAAAATCCTTAACAAAGTATCTGGCACATAGTAGGATCAATATAGATTTTATCTATCATGATCATTATTATTATTGAAAGAAGAGTGGTTACTTTTGTGGGATTCTCCTGTCCTTATCCAGGTCAGAATCAATGTCTTTCCTAAAGAGAAAGATTCTGGGAATATCTATTCATGTCTTCTCCTCTAAGCTGTATTGGAATAATCCATTCAAACACAGAAGTAAGTTATGGTGGGGATTAAAATTATCCAATTTACAATAAAAGAAACTGAGACAGAGCTCTGAGCCAATGTAACTTTATTCAAAGTCTATGGTTTCCTCTAATGAAGTGGACCTCAGATCTTTCTCACAGTTTGAGATTCCCCTTCTGCCATGATCATTTGATACTAGATTTGTATCTGAACACCCTAAAGGGGCTATACAAAGTCCAAAGTCCCATCAGTTGAAAGATCTTGCTTCACAAACCAAAAATGTTGCATCAGCTAGAAATGGTATATTAGCCAGGATCTTGGGTTGGATGAAGCATGTCTGCTTCCTGACTAAATGGTCATAAGATAGCCATCTTCTCATTTTGGATAAAGGAGAAGGGTCTGGAGTTATAATAATAAGAAGTTGGGAGACTTTAGATATAATTGACTCACTTCCACCACACTAAGATTGTTCACCATGACAGGAAAAACAAGGGTGGAGAGTCTCTAATTAATTTCATATGAGTAAGCAAGTAGATTTATACGCTGCAGCTTACAAATCTGGGGTCTAATGTACAGAACTTATAATCACTATCCCTAAGGGATCATAATGAATTGATTAAGATAGATTGGAATAGAATAGGGGTCCAAATGAATTGTTTCTCACATCACATGGGCAGTACATATTTGTTACATGTGAAAAAATCTGAACTAGAGTCCATGGCTCACCCAGCCTCCAACATCACCCTGAAAAAAGTTGTCATTAGGTATGTCAAATATCACTAATAAGACTGAATCACTGAGTAAGCAAAATTCAAATTCTGCTCTAAGATTTCATGTTCCTCTAAATTCACACCCACTGCATATGGAAACTTAATACATATGTTTTCCATTGCTTTATGTTCAACTCATGGAAATACTGCTTGTCAAATGATTTTTGTTTTCCTAAGATGTCTTTCTTGAAGAAAAAGAGGAGGTTCATTTGTTAAGTGCAAATGGAACAAATGTAACTATGAAGCTTTGGGGGCAGGGAAGGGCTTGAAAAAGAAAAGAATGTCTTTTTTATCTTCAAGTTACAATGCCATGAGACAAAGAGATGGAAATGATATCGAAAATGTCATTTAACTCATTTTCCTCTCATCTATCATGAATCAATTTGACAAATATCTATTAAATTGCAACTATTTGGGTTGTTCCAGGTAAATCATGACAAAAATTAAAACAAAGAATACAAATAAAAAACCCTTACTAAAAGCAAGATAGTGTGTCATATTCAATAGTGGTTCAGATTTGGTGTCAAAAATATTTGGCTTTAATTGTGACTGTCATTTCCAATCTGTGTGATTTGGGGCAAGTCAATTAAACATCATGGGGTTCCAAACTAAGTTGAGAGGGTGGAGATAACATAAGACCACTAAATTCACGATTCTAATATTTCCCAGTTTTAGAACTATAGGTGTATCTCAAAGCCTTTCTATGGCAGTGGACTGTGTGTATTGTGTATATAAGGCCTCAAGTATAGCTCTATATGGAAAGAAGTGACAAGGGCTTTCCTCAGTAAGAGTTTAGGACATACAAAATCCAGTGTACACCAGAGTTGAACTCAGGTTTTTCAAGCTCATAGATCAGTTTTCTAGACACTGTTCTTGGCCGTTTCTATCGTAATACTGCACTGATTCAACAGAGTCACATCCTGCAGATCCCATGTCCCCAAAGCTTTGTCTAGTAAAAACTACATCTCTCTGTCATGAAGGGCAATGGATGATCATAGACCAAGAATATTTTTATTCCATGAAGTAATACAATGAATAAGACGAGAAGCTGTCACTAGCTCTCCAGAGCCAAAGCTGTAAGTTCTCCTCACACACATATTATCTCATTATATATATATATATATATATATATATATATATATATATATTCCCTATATGTCCATCCCTCCATATATGTTTGCCACATATATTACTTGGGTGTGTATTGTCAATTTGGGCTCACTATTCCCTTTGATGTACATATCACTGGAAAGTGAATTCCAGGTTTACAAGAGAAAGACGTTTTTGTTATTTTTCTTACCATATCATTTTAGTCTATATTATTACTTGGATGTAATTAAATTTTCTGATTGACCAATATAGTTAATATTGCTCCAATATAGCTCCAATATATAGCAATATAGACCAATATAGCTCAGGGAGTTTATGAGCTATATGAATTTATGAAATGCAAACTCAGAGTATTTTGACCTTAAGATAACTATTCTCCAGAAAACCTTCCCTGTAAGTTTGTTGCTTTTTTTTTTGGGGGGGGGAGATAATTATTGCTATTATTCAGTCATTTTCACCATGTCTAAGTTTATGACTCCAATTGTTTGTTGTTGTTGTTGTTGTTGTTGTTTGTTTGATTGATTGTTTGGTTTTTTTGGCTGGGATCCTAGAGTAGTTGGTCTTTTCCAAATCATTTTACAGATGAAGGAAATGAGACAAACAGGGTTAAATCACTTGCCTGGGATAACACAGCTGGTATCTGAATCTGGATTTTAACTCATATCTTCTTGAGTCCAAGCCTAGCACTATCCATTGCACCACCTGGCTGTTCCTTGGAGAGTGTGTGCATGCTAATAGTCATAATATAAATAGTAAATATAAGTAACTAAGCTTGGTACCTCCTTTTATAATGCACTCACAGATGTACATGTTGCTTTTCTAATAGAAGGGAGGCATCTTAAAGACTTAACTTGTGATTTCATTAAAATAAAGATCACTTAGAAGAGGAAATTCCCCCTACCCATGCAGATTGATATCTTCTGTTTACCTTGCAGTAACAGAACTGGAGAGAATAGATAGGTCAAACTTGCTGATCATAATTAACTGATAAAATCATGATCGGTGAACCTAGATTAAAATGCAATTGGGAAATTTTTTAGCAAAGTAAATTGAAATCTAATAAAACATAGATTAAGTTAATTATGATCTCCTAAATCTATATGTGGCTTAAGGGATCTGTTTTTATTTGAGTTTGATATCGCTGGTTTAGAGCATTAACTTTCCCCAGGGTCATACATTCAAGATCTGGATCTTGAATCTTTGAAATTAAGGATGATTTTTTCTTCTTTTTAAATATCTCTAGCACCTAGCAAAGTGTTGAGAACAAATACCAGGTTCTTAATATGTCTATTGCTTGATTGGGTACAATTTTGGTTATAGAAACTTGCCTAAACATGCTTTGATTACAGAGATAAAGGTTGCAATCTAATTTTTTTGGCATTGTGGTGACTTTTCAGAACATGTAAGAACTACTTTTTTCTAGAGACTTCCCTTGCAGAAAAAAGGTATGGAAAAAAGCTTGACATGTTTGTTCAGTGATTAATGGCTAAATGTAAGGATTATCTGACCCAGAATTCTGCCAGAAAATCTCTGAGAGGTGAAATTCAGTGTTGCGACTCAAATCTCATAGGAGAAGTGGAAATTAAATTTCTTGTCCATCAATACCATTTCTTCACTCCTTTCCTCCCTCCCTCCCTGCTTTCCTCTTTCTTTCTTTCTTTCTTTCTTTCTTTCTTTCTTCTCTCTATCTCTATCTCTGTGTCTCTCATTCTCTCTCTGTCTCTCTCTCCATCTCTCTGTCTCTCTGTGTCTTTGTCTCTGTTTCTCTCTCCTCTCCCTCTTTCTCCCTGTCCTCTTTCTTCTCTCTCCACAATGGTATAGTAGAAAGAGAAAGATGGATGTTAGGAAATGGGAAGAGACACAATTACTCCTAGATACTTAAAGGAATAGAGCTATAAAGAACATGACTATATAGAGTAGTTTAGTCTCGTGAAAGATGGAGTATCTCTGGAGGGCATCAGCTGGAACTTGACATTTTCCCTAGAACATTTCCCACTCGTGGCACTTTGCAGAAACATGCATAGTTCCCATTATTGATGGCACTAACAATATTGACTCTATTATCCCAGAAACAAGTTCACCTTTTTTTTTCCCTTGGAAGAGAAAAAAACAAATCTGTGCTGTAGCTCTAGCCTGATAGGTGTCAGGAAATGCCTGGATAGGATTCTCTGGCAAATTTATTTTCTCAGAAGTAGAGGGGGAGAAAATTAGTCAACCTTTTGGGAATTACTTTATAATTAGCTAATCTACCATGTGATAGGTGAGAACACCCTGAGAGGATGGGCAATTGAAAAGCAAAGTGAGGCAGAATGGAAGCTAGACCTTCAATAACCATGGCACTTATAGTCAGCTTTCTCACAGTCAAATGAAAAAAAGAACTTCAGATCATACTCTTTTGTTTCAAAACTGGAGAAACTGAGTCTAATGAAGTTAAATGCCTTTTCTGCGTTTACATGCCTAATGCAATTAAAATCAATATGCATTTAATAGATGTTTATTATGTTCTAGGCATTGTACCAGGTACTAGCGATATAAAAATAAAACAATTCTTGCCTCAGGGAGCTCACATACTACTGAGGAAAAATATTATGTCCACAGAATATATTCAACATAAATCTCCTATAAATTTGGTGGGGGTGGCAATAAAATCTTGGGGGAATTGGGACTTGAATCTTAAAGGCAGTTGGGGGTCCCAAGAGGCAGAGATGAAGAACAATTTTTTTCCCTAGACTTGGGGACAGCCTGTGCGAAAGTTTGACCTTGAAAGATGGGATTTTATGTGAGAGGGGAACCAGAGAGGTAGGTTTGGCAAATCCAAAGACTTCTAATGAACCTGGGTGGATAAGCTGAAGGTAAATTGCTAAGGGCTTGATGTGCTAAAAAGCAGAGTTTGTATTGTATCCTAAGGGCTGTAGGTGCACTGAAGCATTTTAAATAGGGGATTGAGATGGTCACATCTATACTTTGGGAACATCAGTTTAATAGCTGGATGGAAGATGGAATGGAGAAGAAAGAGGCTGGTTATAGGGATCACTATGGATCATCATGGTAGAAAGTGAATTTAGGAACAGCAGAAAAAGAACTTTGTTCAAAGGACCTCCTTTCACAAAGATTATCGGGGGATCATCAGACATAGTGAATACTAGACAGGAATTAAAGATAAGAAGGAAATGACATAATACTCACAATAATCACAATTTAACATTTGTGTTGTTTTTGTCATCCTCCAGTCTCTAATGACATCAATGTGTGTGCATATACAATACATTATACACATATTACACATATATTATAATGTAGTTAAGGTTCACAGAGTTCTTTCCATATATTATTTATTTTGATCTTCTAATAGCTCAGGAAAGTCAATGAATTATTTTTAATAGATGAAAACATTGTAGCTTAAATTAATCAGGGCAAAGAGTGTACTATATGCCAGAGACAGTGTGAAGCTTGAGGGATGCCAAGAAATGTGAATGAAATAATCAAACAGAAAATTGTTAATTCTGAATGTCATATTAATTAATCCTCTCTCTCAATTGTCCTAGCAATGTCAGGGTCCCAGTAATATCCTGGCATATCGACTTTCAGATTAAGTGGAGAGGATCCCTACCTGAAAGTCCCATTCTAGATCTTTCATGGTAAACAGAGTCAGCTTGAGCCAGACAGCAGCCCCTAATGTTCATACTCTCAGTTGGGATTCACAGTACAAACTGCAAAACAGCCAGAATGAAGGGTTTTTTGGTAGTTAGATTGCTGAGGGCAATCAGCATCTCATGAGCAGACTCTGCAATCTCATACTCCCTTTGTCCCCTCCCCTTATAAAAGTATAAGAACCTTTTCATGGATCTCTTGGCTGGGAAATACATTGTGCTGTGCATTCAAAGGATATGCCCAAGTATGACAAGTTTGTTACCCTGTTCCCTCAATTAAAAATGCTTTATTCCTCCACTTATGACTTCAGTTTATTTTAGGACTTGACAAAACCAACTAAGCACAAACCAGTCTCACTTCCCAAGGACACTCAACAAGATAGAGGAGAGAGAGACAGAGAGACAAAGGAAAGAGACACACACAGAGGCAGACACAGAAAGACAGAGAGAGAAAGAGAGAGACAGAGGAGAGAGACACAGAGAGACAAAAGGACAGACAGAGAAAAAACAGAGATGAGAGAGATAGACAAACAGAAAGACAGAGAGAGCAAGAGGGAGAGTGAGAAAGAGGGGAGAGAGACAATGAGAGAGAGAGAGAAACAGAGACAGAGAGACACAGACACAGACACAGACCGAGAGAAATGGGATCAACTGAATTTGAGGTGGAAGACACCAGCACTGAAGGATTGGGAAAAGCTTGGTATGGATCATAAGATTTGTACTGGACCTGAAGAAAGTTAGGAAGTCAGGAGACTCAACTATTGAGTAGAGAAATGCATATCAAAACAACTCTGAGATATTGTATACCTATCGAATTGGCTAAAAGATAGATGTGACAAATGTTGGAGAGAATGTGAAAAAATTTGGGCATTAGTTCATTGTTGATGGAATTATAAAATGATCAAATCATTTTAGAGGGCAATCTGGAATTATGCCCAAAGAGTTATTAATTATTGAACTCCCTATATGCTTTGACCCAGAAATATCGCTAGTTGGTCTATTTCCAAAGTTGATTAGGGGAAAAGGAAAAGAACCCATATGTTCTAAAATGTTTATAGCTGCTCTTTGTGATGCCAAAGAACTGGAAATTGGGGAATGGCCTAACAAGTTGTGTTTTATAATTATGATGGAATACTGTTGTGTTATTAAGAAATGATAAGCTCAGTGATTTTAGGAAAAGTACATAGAAAGATTTGCATGAGATAATGAAGATTGAAATGAGCATAACCAAGAAAACATTGTATTCGCTAACAGCAATGTTGTTTTAAGAATGACTTTGAGTGAATAAGTCATTTTATCTATGACAAATACCCAAATTAACTATAAAGGCTATATGAAGAAAGATGTTATCTGTATCCAGGGAAGGAACTAATAAATAGATATATAGAATAATTTTACACATACCTACACATCTCTGTGTCTAATGGTAGCCATCCCTAGGGCAGGGAAAAGGGAAGGGAAAAAAAAAACTTAACACGATGATTTTATTATATACTTGAAAGACATAATAAGTTGTATATAGAAGATTTGGGATTTCATCTACAATCATTTTTTATTGTCCATAAATTAAAAATATAATGAAAAGCTAAATTGAAGATTTTATTTTAGATTTGGAAGGGGATTGGAATCCAATGGAATACCTGGTCAGATGTGTGTCTTAGGAAGATCAGTTGAAACCCTCTCCATTTCCAAACTCTCCTATTAATGAGAGCACTCCCATTCCTCCAGTCATCCGAGCTGACAGCCTGAGTATCATCCCTTGATTTCTCACTCACTCTCACCTTTCCTCTCTAATCTATTGCCAAGTACTATCAATTTTATCTTTGCAGCATCTCTTAAACATGTCCCCTTTCCACAATACCACATTGATGTAGGTTCTCATTACCTCACACCTGGACAATTGCCAGAGCCTGGTAGCTGTTCTCCCTCTTCCTTTCTCCCCACTCCAGTCCACCCTCCACTCAACTGTCAAATTAATCTTCCTCAAGCACAGATGAGACTATTTCATCTCTTTATTAAAGAAACCCCAGTCACTCCCTCTCACCTCTAGGATTAAATATTCAGTCTGTTTGACATTCAGAGTCATTCCTGGAACACTATTCCTTGAACATGATATTGCATTTCCAGACTCCAGGCAGTTTTCCTTGTCTGTTTCCAATGCCTAGAATACTCTCCCTCCTCAGCAGCAATTCTCAGCTTTTCTGGATTCTTCCTAATCATAACTAAAATCCCATCTTCTATGAAAAGCTCTGACGCCATATCTTTAACATAGTATATAAAATATCAAGAAAGATCTCACAAACAGAAACCAAATAACCATTTAGAACTCGTTAGACCAATAGACAATTTGTTTTTTAAAATAAGACTCTCAAACAACATTTTAAAAAGTTAGGAAAGACACGTACACAAACAGAAATGTGAAATCTTCAAAACAAGAAAATATTTCCACGTATGAATTAGTCAACTTTGTTGTCTCGAGAAATGTGTTTTAAATATAAAACAAAAAAAATCACGTATACTCTTATAAATTCTGGCCAAGTCTTCCAATGTTAAAAAAGCCATTGTAATAAAAAGAATCTCTTGACTTTTCAGAGCCCCAGAGGTGAACAAAAATGGTCAGTAGTATTAACCACTTACCTATAAAGCAACAACTTCAGACTGTAAAAGCTCTCTAATGCCTCAAAGAAACAGCTGCAAAACAGGTTCTCATTTTATTAGCAGTAGAAATTTAGCTGATTGAGGGGACTAGTTTCAGTCAGACAGCTTAAATTTGTTTACCCTTTAGTCAGTTAGCAAAATGAACCTGCTCTGCTCAGCTTAGTGCTTTGCAAGTGGTGCCAAGGATCAGCAATAACCAGCTTTAGCTTTTCTGTGCTGTTCTCCAAACTTTCTGTATGTTAATGTGCCCTTTTATTCTTTGAAGTTTTCATTGAGAGAGGAATGAGTTTGTTTTAGTATCGGGCCCAACTTAGCTTTAGATTGAAAGATGCATAAAATAATGTTCTGGAATTAAGTAATTGAGGAAGAGACCGAGGAGCATCATTTTTCTGATTTTCCAGATCAGCCCCTTTAGAGGAAACAAATAAAGTACTATACATCGAAAACGTATTGCTTCAATTCCCTTTCTCTTGGGTTACAATTCGTCATGCCATAGAATAAAGGATAAAAATTTCAGTTGAAGGATATTAATGATTTCAAGTGGGATTCTAGTTCCAGCTTTAAAAACCAAAGCTTGTACCTATCAGTGGCTTTTAAAATAATATTTAATTTTCCTTCCATTACATATAAAAGGATTTTTTAACATTTAAAAAGTTTCCAGTTTTAAATTCTGTCACCCTCTGCTTTTCCCCTGGATTATATGCAATTTAAAATAGATTATATGTGTGTAATGATGTAAGATTTCTATTTTTAGTAAAGAAAACCTGAAGAGATAGAGGGGGGGAAGGAGAAGGTAGCAGGGAGAGAGAGAGAATGAATGTTTTGGTCTTTATTCAGATGCCATCAAATCTTTCTTTGGAGATAGCATTTTTCATCATGAGTCATTTGAGATTATCTCAGATCATTATATTGCTGAGAAAGTCTAAACCATGTACAGTTGTTCATCGTATAGCTTTGCTGTTACTGTGTAAAATATTCTCATGCATCGTCTCACTTTACTTTGCATCAGTTCATGCAAGTTTTTTCAGGCTTTTCCGTTAGCATCCTGCTCATCATTTCTTATAGGACGATCATATGTCACAACTTGTTCAGCTATTTCCCAATTGATGGGCATCCTTTCAATCTGTTCTGGTAGAACAGCTACCAGGCTGAGGAGGGAGAGTATTCTAGGCACTGGAAACAGACAAGGAAAACTGCCTGGAGTCTGGAAATTGAAAGGATGCCCATCAATTGGGAAATAGCTGAACAAGTTGTGGCATGGGCATGGGCAATCCTTATCTAGCACAAAATGAGGCCATTAGTATTTTCATACAAATGGGTCCTTTCTCCTTTTTTAATCTCTTTGAGAGACAAACTTAGTAGTGGTATTGGTGGATCTAAGGATGTGCACAATTTGCTAGCCCTTTAAGCATAATTCTAAAATACTCTTGAAAGTGTCTGAATCAATTTACAACCCCACCAAAAGGGCCTTAATGTCCCAGTTTTCCAACATCCACTTCAATGTTTATAATTTTCCTTCTCTGTCATATTAACCAATCCAATAGGTATGAAGTAATGCCTCAGAATTATTTTAATTTGCATTTCTCTCATCAAAAGCAATTTGGAACTATTTTTATTTGATGATAGATAGCTTTGATTCTTTTATCTAAAAGCTGCCTGCCTGTACCCTTTGACTATTTATCAATTGGGGAATGACATAAAGATGGGGAATTATGCTAATGTCTTACTTATCTGAGGGCATTCAGCCTTAAATCTCAATAACTGGAAATAAAACCAAGAAACATATGAAGAACAAGATATATGATCACAACAGTCAGAAGAGATCTCACTGACCCTATATTCTACCCATAGGGAAGCTTTTGGGTGATTTCACTCTTATGTCAGATGTTTGATCCAAGATTTAGCACACTGCCTAGCACATAGAAAGGACAAATTATTAAGTGGCCATCATACTAAGTACAAAGATATAAAGGTAAATGAAATACATTCAATGTAATTTAAGGAGAGAGAGGATACAAATAATTAAGGGTACCATAAAAGACTTCCCATAGGATTTAGCATCTCAGTTGAGTCTTGAAGGAAGGTAGAAACTTTAAAAGTGGGAATACTTTCTCAGGTATTTCTCAAGCAAAATATATAGTGCAGACAGATTTGCATTTCCAATATTTTTAATTAAGGAAAACTTTTCCTCTAATATTGTGTGTAAAAGTTCCACAAAACCTAATATTCCCAATGAAAACTAAAATAGCTTCTAATGCCTTATATTTATGGGAAATGATGGTGGGAGAGTGAGATGGTCAAGTAGTGAGAATAGACACAGAGAACTACTGGAGTAACCTAATGTTTCTAAGTAGTTAAAAAAGAACCTGGGATGACTCCAAGCCATTTAAGTTGATCTTCTATGCAGGATTTGTTGGGAAGAAGGAAGACAACATGGAAAATATTTACATATGATGAGACAGTATGAAAAGATGCTATCTCTAACAGTGGAATAATTATCAAATTATCCAAGAAAAGTGTGGATGTAAGAGCAAAATAGATATTGCAGACAGACTTGCATTTCCAATTTTTTTTTTAATTAAGGAAAACTTTTCCTCTAAATCTGGTTGGACTAAGCCTTCGGTAAGCTAAAATAGTTTCTACTGCCTCATATTTCTCTAGACACTTTCTTCTGTGAAACTGAATGTTCAGGAAATCATCTTTTGGTAATTTTCATCTCATCTTTGGGTGTTAGAAATAGTGCCCCTATAGGGCTGGCAGATAATGAAACTAAGTCTTGATTACCACAAGGACACAAGGACAAAATTGGAATGAAGTTTCCTAAATGCCAATATATTTACTTTATCCAGTGAAACTTCATAGACTATTTTTATTTGAGCTTTTTATTTTCAAAACATATGCAAAGATAATTTTTCACCATTGACCCTTGCAAAGCCTTGTGCTCCAATTTTCCCCTTTCCCCTCACCCCTTCTCTTAGATGACAAGTAATCCAATATATGTTAAACATGGTAAACATGGTATGTAAATCCAATTAGGCATATGTATTTCTATAATTATCTTCCTGCACAAGAAGAAATGAGAAAGAAAGTAAAATTCAAGCAAACAAGAACAAAAGAAATGAAAATGTTATGTTGTGATCCACCTTTCAGGTCCCACAGTCCTCCTTCTGGGTGCAGATGGCTCTCTCCATCACAAGATCATTGGAACTGACCTGAATCATCTCATTATTGAAGAGAGTCATGTCCATCAGAATTGACTGACATACAATCTTGGTGATGTGTACAATGTTTTCTTAGTTCTACTACTTCACTCAGCACTAGTTCATATCAGTCTCTCCAGGCCTCTCTGAAATCATCCTGCTGATCGTTTTTCCTAGAAAAACAATATTCCATAACATTCATATGCCATAACCTATTCAGCCATTCTCCAATTGATGGATGTCCACTCATTTTCTAGTTTCTTGCCACTACAAAAAGGGCTGCCACAAACAAAGGGTATGCCCAGTATATAACCTTTTGAACATAGTTCCAAATAGCTCTCCAGAATGGTTAAAATCAGTTCACAACTCCACCAACAATGTATTAGTGTCCCAGTTTTCCCACATTCCCTCCACCATTCATTATTATCTTTTCCTGTCATCTTAGCCAATCTGAGAGGTGTGTAATGGTATCTCAGAGTTATCTTAATTTGCATTTCTCTGATCAATAATGATTTAGAGGTTAAATGTCTTCTTTTGAAAATTGTCTGTTCATATCCTTTGACCATTTATCAATTGGAGAATGGCTTGAATTCTTATAAATTTGAATCAATTCTCTATATATTTTAGAAATGAGGCCTTTATCAGAATTCTTAAATGTAAAAATATTTTCCCAATTTATTGCTTCCCTTCTATTCTTGTCTGCATTAGTTTTGTTTGTATAAAAACTTTTTTCACTTAATATAATCAAAATTATCTATTTGGTGTTCAATAATGAGTTCCAATTCTTCTTTCATCACAAATTCCTTCTTTCTCCACAGATCTGAGAGGTAAACTATCCTATGTTCTTCTAATTGGCTTATAATATCACCCTTAATGTCTAAATTATGAATCCATTTCGACCTTATCTTGGTATATGGTGTTAGGTGTGAGTCAATGCCTAGTTTCTGCCTCCACAGACTTTTAAAACAGGAAGCTGACAGGAAAGGACTGTTTGTCACTATGTTCAACTATGAAAAATGGTATAGAACGTCCAAGAATTCCAATGCAGTTTAAAACAGATGAGCAAATCCAGAGGACGAGTTTTATCTGCTCATGTCAGTTTGTAAAAAGCAGGAGGGGAAGCATTGCTCAGAAAATTGGAGTAATTTAATGACTTCAAAAGTATTTAGGAAGTATTTGCAAAAAGAACCAAATGTGTTCCTTCCCCCTATTAAGCAAGCATTAAGTAGGGTCATTTTGGAACTCTTCATAGTATCTTCCCCATTTCATTAGAATTCCAGAGAGCAGTCGGTAGTGGAAGCTGGTTCATAGTTAAAAATCCAATTATCTTGAGCTTTGTGGTTCTATTGCCACGATCCCATTGGTTTCCAATGTATGCAACACAGAAAAAAAAAACAATTGATTTAGGAAGTTTATAAATAGAGAACTTGGGAGATTTGGGTGAGTTCCCCTGTTATTGCCAAGAATAAGTGGAGTATGTTCGATGTTTATATAGTTCACCAATAAGGATGTTAAACAAAAGACTCAGAATACAAAGTGTAAGATAAGCTGAGCCAGACATGATACATTTTGTAGTTTTTCCACTGCTTTCTTCACTAGATGGCTGAAAGTTATATAATAAATAGTATTTTAAAAGGAAGGTACATGGGAAATACACAGATATTTCAATCCTTTCCAAATGGCTTTTAAATCACACTATTCCCAACATGCGTCATTGGACAGAGACCATTTCCCTTCCAAGCAATTAGAATTCCATCAAAGAGGCAGTAGTTATGAGATCCTGGTGGTACTTATTTTTAGCACCTGACAAGGTCAAATCAGTTAGGATGTATCAGCTGTCCAGAAGGAGGGTTTTCAGGGTGTAGTAATGATGGTGTTGCTCAGCAGAACAAACAAGATGGACGCAAAGACATGGCAAAACCACAGACAAGAAACTGGAAAAGTTCTTAAGATGTTATATACCTGAATATAAGACTCCAGGTTTACCATTTTGGGAAACAACTTCAAAATGTCAATAAGAAGAAATTAAGACGTCTCTTGACCACCCACATCTATCCATTGTACTTGTTAAATTCTACCCTTCCCAGGTGTAGATGAAGCCCCCACTTCCTTGATGAAACTATTCTGAACTCCCTAGACCTTTACTAATCCTCTTCTTTTTTGAATTTTTTATGTCAGTGCTTAATCATACACCATCTACTGTTATTCTTTAATTGTTTTAACCATTCAGTCACTAGACAAATGTTTATTAAATTCTTACTATATGTCAGACATTGTACAAAGCACCAAGGATGCAAAGAAAGGCAAAAACATGGTACCTGCTCTAAAATGATTTTTTTTTAATGTCAGAGAGAACGTGAAAGCAATTAAGTACATAAAAAGCTATATAGACTACAATGGGAGGTAAATTCACTTTAAAGATGGGATGAGGGAGGCTTCTTATGGAATGTGAGATTTGAGGTGTCTCAGTGAAAGAAAGGAAGTTCTAGGTGAAAAGCAAGACATAGGGTTATCTAGTATAAAGTTACAGAGTCTAGAACTAGGGTTGTCATTGAAGAACGGCCAGTAGAATGTATTGAGAGGAGTCAGATGTAAGAAAATGGGAAAGATGGGAGAGGTCCTGGTCTGAAGAGCTTTAAATATCAGATGTTTTATTTTTTACAGTTGATTTTGGAAGCCATAAGGAGCCTCTACAAATTATTATGTGTGTGTGTTTGTGTGTTTGGGGATGGGGAATAAAGAGGTTGACATGATCAGACCTAAACTTCCCAAAATTAGTTTGGCAGCTGAGTGGAGGATGATTTTAGTGGCAAGAGACTAGATGCAGGGAGGTCATCCAGAAGTGTGCTGTTATAGTCCAGGCCACTGTGATTGATGGCCCGAACCAGAGTATTAGCCTTATGGATAAAGAGAATGGGATGGATATGGGAGGGAATAAAATGGTAAAAAGGAAAGCAGATGACCACATCCTGGACATATGAAATGAGTGGGAATAAGGAGCCAAGGCTGACACTGAAGTTGTGAGTCTGAGTGACTGGGGGCAAATGTTAGAACTCTCCAATTATGATGGGAAAAATTGTAGGGAAGGGTCTGTGATAAGAAGACTCTTTTACCTATCCGATCAGAAGAAGTTAATAATTCAGTTTTATGTACCTAAGCTGCCAAACCATGGCTTTGGAAACAGATCTGTGATCCTGACCCAATCAGAAGAGTAACAGAAAGAACATCCCTGAAAAAATCCTACTGACTTGGCCCAAACTCCTTATGATAAGTTTCTCTGTCAAAAATTTGGGGCCCAGTCAAGTGGACTCTTCATGATTTTCAATCACTCATGCTGTTGTACTCCTCAATTATTGTCAATCATTCCAAGTTTGCTCTGTTTTTATTTTGAATAACTTTAAACAGATCTTTCTAACATCTACAATAGCTTTTTGGAAGTATTCATCTAATCCTTTGTGCACAACTTGATGAAGTGAATAGCAACCTATTTGAAAGGATCAAAGCCATTTACCCCATCACTATTGACTTAAGGCAAACTGAATGACGATGGCTTTCTAAATGGGTCAAAATCCTTTCCCAAAACTTGTGATGAAGTGTTAACCAAGCTATTCTTTGATCACATAAATGTGCCCATGTATTATTAAAGCAATCAGGGAGAAAGTGATAAGTGCCAGGCAGTCCTATTATAAATTAAAGTTGTCTGCAATTCACCAGTTTGGAACCCCACTGAGAAAATAAAGCTTGATAATCGTCCAAATGATTCCTTACCCCCTGAATTTTGATTTGATATTCTGATTCATTTTGATTCAGAAGACTGGAACCAAATTCCAAACAATATCTGCCATTTCATTTATGACTGAGTATGAAGCTGGCCCCAATATAACCAGCATTTTCATGTGTGATGTGAACCAACAGAGCTGTTATTCCCTTTTTGCCGGCCTCCCTTTTGTCAACTTTTTCAGATTCTCCTTTGTCAAAGATCCTAAGCCAACAGAAAACCCATCAAAGAGCTTGGGTGAATTTGCTTCATCTGCAGAGAGTATTTGTACTCAAGAAATAGGCTTAGGAAATGATTCACCTTCATTAAAGTGTTATTCCAAAAGGGACAACCAAAATCCAACTGTGACAAGTACAATAGGAATAAAATGCAGGTTAACATTTTTGATGTTAAAAAAAATACTGAGTAACTAAACATACTATTAAGGAAGGAAAAGAAAAATCCAAGGAATTGTAACCAGTGGTTTACATGATAAGAAAAAAGCAAAAGATGAATTTAGAAGAGAAGTCACCTAGAAAGAAAGAACATTTGCTTCCCTAAGGGAGTACGTGCTCTTTGACTCCCCCAGTATCAGAGCCAAGAGAGCTTTTTGAATATCAAATCTGCACATAAAAATGCAAACAGATGAACCTCCAACATCTTGAATCATGCTGTGTTTTTCTCTCTTTGCCAGATTTTGGCAGCTATGAAGCATTACTTCAACATGTGCTCACAGTAAAACCAACAAGGAACCTGACTCTTGCTTCAGGCTCACTCATGGCTTGCTTGCTCAATTTTGGATAGATATTAAAATAAAATCTGCATTTTAGTCTTGTGATGATAGAAAATGATTTCATATTACTTTTACCTACCTTTCCATATTCTATTCTCTATGTTACATAGTGCTCAAACCACTCATAAGTCAGATTTTTAGGGCCATACATAAATATTTAGGTCTATTGGAGCATTATTTAGTGAGCTATAGTCTTTCTTTCTTTTCTTTTTTCTTTTTCTTTCTTTCTTTCTTTCTTTCTTTTTTTTACTGAGGCAATTGGGGTTAAGTGACTTGCCCAGGGTCACACAGTTAGGAAGTGTTAAGTGTCTGAGATCAAATTTGAATTCAGGTCGTCCTCACTTCAGGGCTGATGCTCTATCCACTGTGCCCCCTATCTGCCCCTAGTCTTTCTTTTAAAAAAGAAAATTGGATGTCTCTTGGGGTTCTGGAATCTGGGGACATTAGTTCTAGTAAAAAGTAAATCCTTTGGGGGTTTGGGACTGCTTGATTTTAATCTTTGTTTCACCAGATCCTAACACAAAGCATCACACATAGAGATGCCTATTAAATGTTTGCAGAGTTGCAGAATCCTTGCCATCCTAAGATTATTGCACTTGGAGCTGGGAGTTTAAAAATCACCTACCCCATGGATTCTTAACCTGTTGTTCATTCCCTCTCCCAAACTCAAGAAGTATTAAGATATACTTTAGGAGGGTCTATGAACTTATGGAAATATTACCTCATTTCAACAGTTGGTTGCCATTATAATCCCATATATTTAAAAATATTATTCTGAGAAGTCCATAAATTTCACTAGACTGTCAAAAGAACAATGGCAAAAAATAAGCTTGAGAATGCCCTATTCTATCCTAATATTTACAGTGCTATTGTAAATGCAATATGAGATAACATATATAAAGATACTGTACACTGCAAAGAATTTTTGTTCTGTTAAAAGAGTCCATCTCTCTTAGCATCAATATAATTAATCAATATCCATCATTCAGCAAGCATTTATGAAATACCCACTGTGTACTAGTTAGATACCATACTAGATACTAGGGATACAAAAAGAAGTGTAATTCTCTCACCTCAAAGAAATTACTTTGTAGGGAAAACGATAACATATATATATATATGTATATGTATATATACATATATATGTGTGTGTGTGTGTAAGTAAAACCATCATCATCAAGATAATGGTTATTATTATCCCCTCCCCACCATCATCCCTTTGCAAGAGAAATACCTCAGCTCATGAAATTCAGATATCAGTCTTGAAGATACACCATGGTGGAGGGGGCAGCTAGTTGATCTAGTGGATAGAGCACCAGTCCTGAAGTCAGGAGGACCTGAGTTCAAATCTGACTTCATATACTTATAAATAGATAGATAGATAAAAAGATACTCCATGGAGCTGATCACTAATATAGTTAGGTTGTCTTCTCTTCATTGAACAAATCATATGTTATCAACCACTCAAAAAGTTAGCCTTGTGGTTAGACTAAGGTTATCAATTGCCTGTTAAAACCGAACCAAAAATAATGACCATAGGAAAGTCTATTTCTCTTCTGTTACCTCTTAATTCTATATGTATATATATATATATATATATATATATATATATATATATATATAATTTATAGGCCTGTTATGGACAGGAAACACTGCATTACCCACAGAAGAAAAATGGGGAAATGGAGCATGTTATAAAGTGATGAAAATACAGGTTGGCACCTTTTAGTGAGGCAGGTACCTTGATGTTTGTCCTTTAATTATTACACAGTTTCTTCCACAGTGTATATAAATCAAAACTTCTATAAGCCTCTTACAGATGAAGGTAAGGAAGGTTGGGCTGCTTCTTAAAGCCAGCTCCTAAGCTGAAAGAGCCAGCCAGCCCCTTGATTTACTTCTGAACCTTTTCAGTCAAAAGTAAGATAATTGACTGATTACAACTTGAAGCATCAATCTTTCCCAAGAAATCTCACCCAATGAAATAGTTTCAGAGAAAAACCTTTGGTGATGTCATGGCCATTGCCATGGTTTTTGACGGAAATGTAATTAACATGTTATGTTCCTGCATCTCTCATTAAGGAGCTGACAACATTTCAAGGATAATAATCTATATATCTATGCCATATGCGTCATGATGGAATTAAATTAGGTTCGAAAGGCCCAGAATTAAGTGCAAACTTGCTAATCTACAGAAAGCCTTTTATTATGGCCTAATTTGTTATGTTTAAAGATTTTCTTCTTCAATTATGTCACTTAGTGACACAATTGTAGTGATTTATTTCCTGCAACAAACTCTTTCAATGCCTTAGTTCAATTTAGTCAGCATTTATTAAGCCCCTACTATGTGTCACACATTAAGAAAGCATTAAATTGGTCTTTCTTTTCTAATTTTAAAAATACCCCTTAGATTCTCATTCTTCTCTTTTCTTAGTTCTGCTACCTTCCGGTCTCTCTTTACATTAAGGTAGCAGAAAACAGAATTTAAATATAATGACTGGAGTACCCTGAATACCAAAACTTAATATTCATTCAATACGTAGAAGTAAAATAATTTGAGTAGGGGGTGAAAAGGTAGAGAGTATAATTTCTTTGGACTTCACATTGGGGGAATTGTTTCCATCATAGAGACTGTCAACTTATCTATACTAGTATTTGATGTCATAGTTTAGTCATCTCAGTTGCGTCTAACTCTCCATGATCTCACTGGGGGTGTTTTTGGTAAAGATACTGAAGTAATTTATTGTTTCTTTGGTTCACTTTACAGATGAAAAAGTGAGGCAAACAGTGTGAAATGACTCGCCCAGTGTCACACAGCTAGGAAGCATCTGAGACAATACTTGAACTCAACAAGATGAGCCTTCTTGACTCCAAACCCAGTGGACTGTGAACTATGGCACCTTCTAATTGTAGAGACTAGCCTGGGACACAGGTATTAAGGGACTTGCTTCTGGTGACATAGCTATTGAGGAGAGGAGACAGAAGCCATTTCTTTCTTGCCCTTCTTCTACTGTACCATGCTTCAATGAAATGCAATTTCATATAAATGTGTTTCTTGCATGGCACTAAGAATGGCCATGCATCTATTTTGTCGCAATTCAACAACTAGTATTTGCTGAATTTCTCTAAGAGACATTTTCTAAGTTTTTCCGCTTATATGTGAATTGTTAATGGTTGAAGTTTTGCATTTAAGGTCATACTGGTAGCTTATAAACCTTTGGTCTCCCTCTACAGAGTTCTTTTTCTATCTCACAGACACACTCATACAGACACAAATGTGCATGCACACCCAACATGAGGGACTTTTTATATTTTATTTATTTACTTATTTATTCATTAGCACTTCATTTATTTATTCATTTATTCACTCATTTACTCATTTATTTATTTGTTTAACCATTTATTTTGTTATTATTATTATTATTTTTTTTTTTTGCTGAGGTAATTGGGTTTAAGTGACTTGCCCAGCATCACATAGCCAGGGAGTGTTAAGTGTCTGAGATCACATTTGAACTCAGGTCCTCCTGACTTCAGGGCTGGTGTTCTATCCACTGTGCCACCTAGTTGCTATAAGGGGCGTTTTTGAAGTCATTAAAGTTAGGTTTCAATGCCCCTGCCTTCTGCCATCAGTTTACCTAACACTGTCCATTCTAGCGCTCCTTTAATGGAATTATTGTAAATCCCAAGACTCTCAGATTTGGAAGACTTCCAAATATATTTGCAGACAAATGCCATCTTCAAAGTCCCCAACAAGTCCTCATCCAGCTGTCTTTTGAAGATTTCTCATCGGGATAGCGACTACTTAAATCTTCTTTAAAAGTACATTTTATTCCTACCTTTCCTTATGTCATCCCCTCCCTAAATGGTTCTCTTTAACAGAAAAAAAAAAGTTAAAGAAAAAAATTGTGTCTAGCTGTATAATGACGTGCATCAATCATTCCCTTTTGTCTTCCAACCTTTGTGCCACAAGCTGTTTATTTCTGTTCAGTGTCCAGGTTCTTCATGTCCCCACTTTGAGTTTTCTTGACAGTGACAGAACTAGTTTGGCATTTCTTTCTCCAGCTCATTTGGCAGATGAAGAAAATGAGTCAACCTGGATTAAGTGACTTGTCCAGGGTCACATAGCTAAGAAGTATCTGAAGCCAAATTTAAACACAGGAAGACGAGTCTTTCTGACTTCAGATCTGGCATTCTATTTACTGTAGCACCTAGCTGCCGTCTCCATTCTAGAAATACTCACAAAACTGGGTACTTATCAGTTTTAGTTACTCAACACCTTATTCCCTTTCTTTCTGGCTTTTGCTCCTGTGTTTTAGTTAATTAAGCTCACACAATTGGGTGAACTCCAGATAAGTAAGCATTAGTGTGTTTGACCTACAGAAAATTCTGTGACTTTAATTATGGAGCCAATAATTCTAAGAAAACCAAATGAATAGAACATTTATCCACAAATATAATTGAAAGTATCAGTTATTTAAAACATGTATTACTGTGAATCACAAAGAAATTTTTTGGTATTTGAAAAATAAATATTCCTTTGCTCATTTTTGGTATCCTTCAGTTGTATATTTATTAGGTTATTTGCAAAACATTAAAAAATTTGTATATAAAAATCTTGTCAATTTTTAATTTAGCTTTTGTTGTTTGTTTGTTTTATTTTTAGAAGTGTCTGTGGTAAAGAAAACAGTCTGGGGCTCAAGCCTGTCAAAATTAAGGTGAGGAATTTTATTGGAAGAGGAGAAACTTGATTACCTAAACTTGACCTCAGTCAAAATCTCCTGCTTGGCATTCTATTGCCATATTATTTTCCAGACTTGGGTTCAACTTCTAACTTTAGATTCTACAGGTGAAATAAAATAGGAAAACATTTCCAATCCATGGCTTTTACACACCCTACATCTGAGGCAGACTAGCATCTTATTGTTATTGCCAGAAGGATTTTTTAAATTAAAAAAAATTCTAATTCAATCCCAAAGTGAGATAGAGTGCATTGTAATAGAAAAAAATATTGGTTCTCTGTTTAAGCCTTGGATCTACCAATTCCTGGCTGGATGAACACAAGAAAGTCCTTTCCCCAATCGAGGATCATTATTTTCTCTATAAAAGGAGATGGATGGAGAAAATCATTTCCAAGGCACTTTGCAAATCTAACATCCTATTACCCTGTGCTCATCCATCCATCTGTTCAATATTTGAAAAGTTCCATTTAAATGATATGGTCATTATTAGATTTGAGATTGTTTTTTCTTTGTTCAGATCTCCTGGCTTTGGAAGAGGAGCAATATTAATTAATATTTGCATTTTGACTGCAAATATATGAATCAGTCAGTTGGTCAGTCACTCATCTAAGTTTTGTTAAATGCCTTCTATATTCCAGGGACTATGCTAAAGTATTGATTTTTGAAGTCTCTTAGGGTGACAGAACTCATTGTCACCTATGTTTCAAGAGGTGATTGGATTTTGAAGCTTCCCACTGTAAGTATGCTTCACAGCCATAACAATGGTAAGAAGAGAAGGAAAGAAGGAGAGAAAGAGGAAGGGCAGAATGAAGGAAGATGGTAGGAAGGATGTTGGGAGGATGGGAAGGAAGAAAGGAAGGAAGAAAGGAAGGAAGGAAGGAAGGAAGGAAGGAAGGAAGGAAGGAAGGAAGGAAGGAAAAATAATGGAAGGAAGGGAGGAAGGAAGAGAGAAGAAGAGGAGGGAAAAAGAAAAGGGAGGAAAGAAAAGGGGAGAAAAGAAAGAAGGAAGGAAGGAAAGAAGGAAAAAGAAGGGAAGGAGGAAAAAAGAAAAGGGGGAAAGAAAGAGGGAGAAAAGAAGGAAGGAAGGGAGAAAGAAAGGAGGGAAGGAAGGGAAAAAAAGGGAAGGAGGGAAAAAAGAAAAGGGGGAGAAAAGGAAGGAAGGGAGAGAGTAAGGAAGGAAAAGAGAGATGGAGGGAAGGAGAGAGGAAAGGGAGGAAGGAAAGGAAGGAAGGTCAGAGAAAAGAAGAGAAGAAGGGATGAAGAGAGGGAAGAAGGAAGGGAGAGAGGACTGGAGGGAGGCAGGGAGGAAAGGAAAAAGAAAAGGAGAAAGGAAGGAATGGAAAGGAGAAGTAAAGAAAGAGATGAAGAAGAAGAGAGGGATAACTTTTCTGTTCTTTAATATTGTTATTGTTATATAAACATTGATAATAACTACTAGCTGTGTGACCCTTTGCCAGTTCTCTAAGTATAAACAACTAAAACTGAATGTAGAAGAGATTGTACCACACCTTCATTGGTTGAGGTATTGAAATGGAGGGTCCAGTTCTGAGCCCCAAGTTTTATTCATGTAAAGTCCTGAATGAGGAGGCTCAAGAGAAAAATCATGTCAACTTCTTTACAGACTCCTTTAAGTCCAATGTTAGTGTCAGTTACCAAGAGAATTCCCTGGATTCTCCCACTCAGGCCTCCCAGATTCCCTCTGCTTCTCCATTGGATCCTGTAGTTCTTTATCCTGAGAAATGCCGATTCCCCAATGACTCCACGCTGCTAAGTAAGCTAATTTAGCATCCTGACAGATTCTTGGGCCCTTGCAATCCCAGTTGAGTTTGGCAAAGGCTTCGCTAATAGGCAATTTCTGGAGGAAGACTTTGCTGAGTCCACTGTGGGTCAGACTGACAAAGAAAGCGTCTAATTTAGCTCATGTGATTTTGGGAACGCAATTAGCTGAGGGTGCAGAAATTGTGTGTTCCACTAATTGAACTCATATCCTGCCCACCCTCCAAGAATAACTGCTTATATATTCAATCAGTGTCTAATGCTGCAGATTTGCCAAATTTTGCTAGACGCCAGACTTGAGAGGAGTATCTGACTTTGTATTTCAGCTTTCAAATCCTTCCTATTTGTAGTTCCAGAATTCTCAGAGTCAAATATGAATTGTAACAGGACAGCTGTGAACATCTGGGAAATAGCTCCAACTGAAATCGTTTCTACTCACTGAGAAATAGATCTATACAAGACATACTATTTGTGACATAAATAAGAGCCCACTGAAAGCTGGAATTATGCCTTAAATTTATTTTCCTCTTTCCAAATTTATCATAATCTAATCAAATGAATATATAAAAATTATGTGCATAGATGTAAATATATGTATACATATATGTGCTACAAATACACATTTACATACACATATTTTGTGCGCACATTTACAATGTATATTTGAGATAAAATGAGCTACCCAAGAAAAATCACCATTGGAAGTTAAATAGTATGAAATCTGGGATGTCAAGAAACCTTGGAAGATTTAGATGAACTCTTATAAAGTAAAGTGAGAAAAACCAGAAGAACACTGTACACAGTAGCAGCAATACCGTAAGGATGATGCATTGTGGAAGACTTAACTATTCTGATAAAGATAATGAACCAAATTATTTCCAGTGGACCCCCAGTGAAAAGTGCTCTTCACCTCTACAGAGAGGAGCTCTGAGTTCAGATTAAAACATACTTCAATTTTTTTAAAATTCAGTTTTGTTTTCTTTTGTAAGATGACTGATGTGGAAATATGTTTCATATGACATCATATGTAAAGTCACTATAAAATTGCTTGCCTTATCCAGAAGGGGAGAGGGTGAAAGGAAGAGAATTTAGAACCCAAAATTAAAAAAAAAAACTTTGTTTTTTTTATGGAAGTAGGAAATATTTAAATAAAACATATTAAAAGTGTAGGAGGGGAATGTAGAGTTTTCCAGACTTTAAATGCAAGCTTGCGCACACGCGCGTACGCACACACACACACACACACAATGAAACCTTTCACTCCACATCTTTTTAAATAGAAAAAGATACTTCCTTGACCTGAGACACCTTCTGAAAAAAATATTTGCTTTCCCCTCCAAATTATTGAAGAAATATGTCTTTCACTTTCTTGTTAAAGATTTTGATTGATTATTAAATTAAAAAGATTTTGATCACCTAAAATGCTCACTCTTCACTTAAAATCTAAGTCAAACAGAAAAGAAATAATTTAAGAATTTGTGAATATACAACACACACACACACACAAACATACACACACACACACACCCCACATTCTGACTTATCTGGGACAAACCACATTACTGATTCTTTTCATTATCTTTCTGTCAATCCTTTGTTGAGACCATGACTGACTCTTGCTCTAGTAGGTGGCCAAATTGAGACTGTCAGGGAAGTCCATTTAAGTCAAACTATTTAATTATCTCCTTAATCATGATACCTGAGAAAGCTGTGAGCCTCCTGGGTAGTAACCAGAGGCAACAAGGAATGTTTTGCTAAATTTAATGCTTAAACATAAACAAGCACTAGCTTTGTTTCCAAAATGGAATAGAAAGTAGTGAAGAGTTGAGCAGAGGCAAAATTAGAGAGATGAAGAAATCCCAAGGTTCTAATTTAGGTCTTTGTAACATATGTATATGGGTGTATGTATTTTAATTTGGTTTGAATTTGTGCCTGTGAATTCCTAGAATATCTGTATTGAAGTTGAACTAAATTATATTCCATAGTCATTTAAAAAATATCCACTGATAAGAATTATTCATAGTTAGATTTCTTTTCTATAAGCTTTGTATCTGATTCCTCCACACTCTTTAGGATGGAAATATTGCATAGAAATATTTGCTATTTTTTTCTACTGTTGAGAGATTGCTAGTCTCAGGAAAGGACAGAGAGCTGATCCTGAAAACTGGGTTCAAATCTTGACATGTTAATCATGAGATCCTGGGCAACTAAGACTATATATAATAGAGAAGCCGTACCTATGATGGTAGAGTCCCTGAAATCAAGGAAATCACAATACAATCTCTTTCTAAACTTAATGTAATGATTATTATTCAGAGGATTTTATCCATCCCTTCTGAATCGGAATCCTCCCTTTGGTGAATGGCAGTTCCCCAGTAGGGAAAATATATATGATTTACTGAAGAAAGTGCATAAAACAGAATGGCAGAGTCCACTTGACCCAGGGATAGGATTACTCCTTGTGCCCTCTTTTCCAGATGCTTTTCCTCCTACAATGTCAGGATTGTAGGCAGAAAGAGAAACAAAGGAGACAGGAATCACTGCTGTTCTCCATGCATTTGCTAGATGCTGGGGTAGGGAAAATCCCTGGCTTCTTGCTCCGAGACTCAATAGCCATGTTTTTATCTCTTATGGATAAATTCTAAGAACATAGGTAACACCATGGGTATTTCAGGTCAAAGAAAGCTTAAAGGAATGATCTAGACCCTAAGTGTCATCAGAATTGATTACAAAAGTTGAGAAGTTCTGAACCAGCGTTCTAGGATCAGAGCTTTCAAGCTAGAAGCAATGTAGGAGAAAGGCTTTGAGTGCCTTTGGTTCAACTCCCTCATTCAAAGGAGAAGGACATCAAGGCTGAGGGGCGGTCACAGATCCCAGATGTGGAACTAGCTTGGTCTTTCCATTCCAAAACACTGCCTGATTTAATTGGAAATACTGATGAACTCTTTGGTAGTAAGATGAATAGGCACTTTCGACTTCCAAGCTTGGTTTTAAGCATTGTTAGATCAGAGGATTTTCTGTGAACTTAGAAAATATTGTGAAAACTGCATTTCCATTTGCTAATTGGTTTCCTTTGTACTTCTCAGCATTCCATGCATTAAAAAGGTTATTCTAAGAGAGGTCCCTAGGGTTCACCAGATGGCCAAAGGGTGGCACAGAAATGGGTAAGAACTCCTGTTTTCAGTGAATTTAAAACAGCAAGTCGCAACCAAAGTCACCATGTCTCCAGCTTTTAAGAACATCCATTCTGACCTTTCCCTGAATTGATCTCCTTTTTTCTTGTTGGAAGGAGACATGGACATCCTGTTCTTAGAGTTCTCCTTGCCATTATAGATTTCCATTTTTTTTCCCTTTTGAAGGTACGTCCCTCTTGAGCTCAGAGAATTCTATAGTCTTTACTTTCTTTCTATTTATAATGTACCATGCTGATAATTTCCTTGGAGGCTCCAGTCTTTCTTTTGTTCTTTTAGAACATTCAGTAATGCCTTAAAGCTCAACTCTCAATTTAAAATTCTTCTAAATTTCCTAATTAGTCAAGGTGAACCATTTAGAATGTATTATAAGGCATATTCACCCAGCTTTATTACCATTAACGGCTTGGACTGTTATATCTGAACAAATTTTTAAATCCAATTTATTTTTTACCTACTCTGCTATTTCTTAATAATCCATTTATTTTTCTCAGTCCTCATCTCACAGGATAATGCTGAAGTCTGCATGGGCAGTGGATGCTGCGGGAAGAACATTGCAAATACAAATGTTTTCACAGCATCCTAGGATTCCAGAATCTCAGAGTTCAGAAGGACTTCAGAGCTCATCTGGAACTAGTCCTTGTGGAACGAGAACCCAACTTCCACAATGAGAGGCTGCGCTCTCTCTCCTCCATTCTGATCCTTGAAATCCCATTCAGTGCAGGCCTTTCTCAATCCTCTAGTTGTTACCCATTTAATTTTTATTTATATGTACTTTGTATATTATTTATATTTTATATACAATGTGTGTATATATGTACATATATACATACATGTATACATATATATATTTACAGAGAGAGAAAGAGAATGAGAGGGAGAGAAACAGAGAGAGAGAGAGAGAGAGAGAGAGAGAGAGAGAGAGAAGGAGAGAATGAGAGAGAGGGACAACCTGAGAGAGTCTATATTTTAGATTTAGTCTGGTTCTTATATATATTTTGTAAGTGTCCAAAAATTCTTTTTACCCTCAGTGTAAGAGTATCTTGTACAAAACGAGGACTAGCGTTTGCTGACTTGAATAATATTAAGGAAGGTTTATGTTTGTTAAAGCAGCTTGAGAAGAATAATAGAGAATTTTAGTGTTTTAGAGGAACTCCCCAGCTTTCTTCCTACACACAAACATATACACACACAGACAGCATACACCCATGTACAGATATATAGTATACATGTGCTTATATATGTGAACAAACACAAAAGAAAGAAAAAAAAAGAGCAAATCAATAGGAAAAACAACCGAGCCAGGAGTCAGGCTTTAAAATATGGGTTCAAGGTTCTCCTTTCATTATATAAATCAATTTAAAAAATACTTATTAAAAATCCAGCAGATGGGGCAGCTAGGTGGCAGTGGATAGAGCACCAGCCCTGAAGTCAGGAGGACCTGAGTTTAAATCTGGTCTCAGACACTTACCACTTCCTCTGTGGTCCAAAGCCACTGACAGTTGATTAATGTGCAAGATATTCCAACTGTTGAATTTGGCCCCTTGCACTGGCTGTCCCATGTAGGGAATGTTCTCTTTCCTCATTTCCATTTTCTGACTTTCTTCAATTCCCAGGTAATTTTCCATCTGATATTAGAAGGTTTTTCTCATCCCTCTTTCCCTTCTTGATTATTTCCAATCTATCCTGCACATACCTTGTTCATACAGAATTGTTGGCATTTTGTCACCTCCATTACACTGTGAGATCATTGAAGGCAGAGATTTATTTTGCCTTTCTTCATTTCTTTATAACACCAATTCAAAGACACCATCTCTGGAAAATACAGAAAGACAGAGAGAGAGAGAGAGAGAGAGAGAGAGAGAGAGAGAGAGAGAGAGAGTTAGTTTAATAAATACTTATTGACTGATTGACTTCTAGAACCTGAGAATATAGAGATACATATATCATCCCCTGCCCTCAAATAACTTACAATATTATAGGGAAGATTAGAAAAAACACATAAATATATGATATACATTTAAAGATTGAAAAAGGAATTATTATCCCTGCCTGTTGGTAGTCTATGCTCTATTTTTTAAAAAGCTTTTAGAACAGGAATTGTATTAATGAAAATGGCTTAACCCCAAAAGGGCCTCAGCAGTTCCTATGACCAGTGGCCATATGACCACACTTGAATGCTTATACCAAGTATTCAGAATGGGTTTCTGTTGGACAATATGCTATAGACACTATTATTTTCAAAACAGAAAAATCTAGAATCCCCAGAATAGGGAACCTGGAAGTTTTCCAAGTCATATGCTTAATTTTACAAATAAAGGAACCTAATTCCCAAGATCAAGAGGTCCGAGATCAAACAGATGGTAATTGGCAGATTGAAGATTTAAATCCTGGTTTTCTGACTCTAATTCCATGGCCCTTTCCACTCAACCATATCTCCCCTATTTCCTAAATTATAACACAGTTTAGGACTCCCCTAGAACCCTGTCATCGTGTAGTTCCAATCACAATCATTTCCTGCACCCTCCTGCCCCAGCTGAATCATCATAGAGAGATTGGTTGTTTCCTTATTCTTTGTCTTCTTTCACCTTTTTTCACCATGGTCAACCCTGGTTGCAGTTCATTGGCTACGGGAATAGAAGGGAAGTGTAGAGATGGGGGGTTGGTGAAAAGCAAATGGAGAGAAAATGAGTGGTCAGGAAAAAGCAATTGCTTTACTTCACTGAGAGAAGAACAAAAGATTCTGCACATTTAGGGGCATCAATATCATCAAAATCCCAAACGTTTTTAGGTAAAGTTGCTCAATGTTTTCTTTTTTGTCACATATCCATTTATGAATGTCTGTTTTCATCTAAGCAATGTGTAGAAAGATATAGACTGTATCTGGGATTTCATTGCTAGTGGGAATCCTGGATGAGCAGATTCCCTTTATCAGTTCAGATCTGCACCCTTGTAGGCCCTCATAGTCTTAGAGAACTGTTTGTAATGACAATAGATTGGTGACTTGCCACGTTTACACAGTTTAGGGTTAGGGTTAAGATTAGGGTTAGAGTTAGGGTTAGGGTTAGATACTGGAGACAGAACTTAAACCCAGAGTTTCCTGCCTCCAATACTGGTTCTCTACCCACCATCCCACACTGTCACCTAAGAACTGGGCACAGAAATCCCAAAGTGAGAGAGTAACCAATTGATCTAAACCTTTGTCATCAGAACCCTAGGATGAAAGTTAGTTAATGTTAAGTCACAATACACATAGGGAACAAAAATAATCCACAAGCAAGGATTATAATTGAGTCAAGGAAAGTGACTTCTCTTTGTGTGAAGTGGACTGATGTCTGAGTTGATGAGAAAATGATTTGATATTCTTTTTTATTATATTTCTTTGTTTTTAGTATTTTAGAGGGGAGAACTAATTTTTGAAAGGATAATTCTTTACTGCACATTATATGAAGAGATATCATCTGTGAATTAGCTACAGTTATGGGCTGTTTGATACAAGCTTTTTAACTGGAGAATTATGGTGATACAATGGAGCAAAGTATCTCCATATTTTGCTACGATATAGTTACGACTGATCATCGCTTGTCTTAATTCTTCTATTATCTGAATACTTAGACTGTATCTTTTTTCTCTTCACTCTCTCTTTTAGCTTAAAAAAATCCATTTTGCTTGAATGGAAAACTTACCTTTTGTTGATCAGGTTTGGGGTCAGCAGGAATGTCAGGCAATTTTTTTTGAAAACCACTAAAGCCTTTATGAAAGCTCCTCTTCTATCTTTAATGACACCTTTTTAGATGTTGTTCAGCTTAAGAGAACTAGTTCTGAATAAGATAAAATGAGACAGAAAATGACTACAAGAATAGCAACATCGCACCCTCTCTGAGACAGAGAACGAGGACCACCGAACCCGGGAATAGTGAATATAAGAGACTCTTGCAGCAAATTTTGTTAGAAAATGGCATAAGCGGCACTGACTTTCTCATTTGACTTTACTTGGGCTAAATAACTATGTTTTGCAACATATTAAAGAAAGTCAGTTTCCTTTTTGTTGGGATGAAATGATTTTGTTAAGTTTAAGAATCCATTTTATGTAGAGAATTGTATGTTGTCAATTAAAGATAAGTGTACCAGTTGTACAGTCCTTTCATGAAATGGAAAAGACAGAGTGAATAGAGAATGGATATAGATCTGGACTGAGAATCAGGAAGAATGAGGTTTTATATCTCATCTCTGCCCCCTCTTGGGGGATGTTAATACCTTGGCAAGTCATTTGTATTTTGTATATAACTCCATAGGACTTATTTACCAAACCATAGGTAGATTGTTATCTTATTGACAGGGGAAGTTCCCATAGTAGGTTCTTTTTTGGGGGGAAATGTGTATTCATAAACATGAAATCCCTTCTTATAAGGGATTCTTCTGTATAAGAAAATAGAATAAGGATTAATTTTCAATTATTACTTTCATACTTTGGTATTTTTATGTATCTGCCAAAAATTCCATTTTATGGTGCAGATGATTATATGTCTCTACTTTATCATTTTGTGTGATTCTTGTCCACATTCCCAGAAATGGGTCCTCCAGCTCTTCATCCTTTTGTTTTCAGGATCTTTTTCTAGGTCTTCTTATATTGTCAGAATGTTAATCATATAGAGTAACTTTTCCTCTTTCTGTATGATCACAATACCTCTTTTTCTGGTCATTAATATACATCAGCAAATCAATGCTTGAATATAATTTTAACACTATGTAATGCTGAACAAAAAAAAAACAATTTTCCTGGAATAATTTATTTTTTTGCTGTAGATAAACATAAAACATAGAAAATATTTGTAATGAGATATATGTCCTGAAAAACACAATGATGAATCCTAATCCACCCTTAGCATTTTAGCCCTATAACATTTCTCAGTCAATGCTGTTTCTTTCTCTCCCTTTTCTTTCTCCAAGCTATTATTAGAAGGAAAAATATCTCCCTGCTCCCTAGTACCATAGGCCTGCCTTTTCTTTTTTTTTCTGGTTCTCCCTCACCAGTTATTCTGTGCCCTGAAGAAAGAGCCATTTGAGATGGAAAAGTGACAGGAAAGCCACAAGTAAGGGACTTTACAGAAATGAGACAAAAGATTAGAGATATACTGTTCAGTAGATAGTCCATTCAATAAGCGTTTACTAAATGACTATATAATAACTATGACACATACTTGTTTATATTTAACTCTATTAATTTGTCACAAGGGAAAGCTTTTAGTTGGGAAGAGTAGTTGTAATTCAGTGGTAGTGATGCAAAAACATATAAAAAACCAAAAACCAACCAGAAATGGATACCAATGTACCACTTAAAGTACACAGAGGCAGGGAAGAAAAACATTTAGAAGGAGGGTAGACAATGAGGGTAGTGTTATTACTAGCACATTAAATATATACACCAACAGACACACGTATATAATGTACGTATGTAGACGTCAAATGTAACACATTCATGGATTCAAACATGATTCTCTCATATGTAAATGTCAACTGGAAAATAAATATCAATGAAGTTGCTACTGTATGCTAGGTACCATATTACGTGTTCGTGATAAAAAGGGGGAAAAAATACATTCTCTGCTCTCAAGCATTTCAGTGTTTAGTAGAGGAAACATGGAAACAGTTGTATATGATAATGCTATAAGTAAGAAAAAATTGGAAATAACAGGAAATGGAAGGCATTAGAATTATTGGGGATTGGGAGACTTCTCGTAGAGGGTAGGACTTTAGCTGAGACTTACAAAGTGCCAGGGAAGGCAAGAGGCAGAAATGAGGAGAAGGAGAATTCTGGGCATGGGAAATACCCAGGGAAAAATGTTATTGTTGGTTGATGATTGCCAAGTTTATTTTATAAAAATGAAACAAACAGAAAAGGAAAAACATCTTCCAAGTCATTGTGCTAGATGCAATAATAAGACAATTGGACTGGGAACTTATTGCCTTCATTCATTATTCTTTTGCAGGGGTGATGGAACATAAGCTGATGATTTTGTTGATCTAAAAAACTCTATTGAAGCCAGGTCTTCCTGAATGTGTGGTTGCTATAATATTTTACATCATTTTGAGTCAAAACATTACTATATAAAGCAGATATGCTTGGCACATAGGGGTTAAAGCCTTGGCCATATCTACTCAAAAGACCATCCATTGAGATGTGCAAGCATTACATTATGGAGAAAGAGAAGGACTCCTAAGAATGAAATCACATATTATTTTTTGATAATGAGATTAATAAATTCTCCCATATTTATGCCAATTTTTTGAACCAATCAGTCAGCTCAATGTATTTCATGAAATAAAAACAATAAATTTTCTTGAAAAGGATATCTATTCATCTGATATCAAATTAAAAAAAATGAATAGATTGTTGAATTACTTTTACGACTAACAAACTTAGGGTATCTCAAAATTCTCAGTGCCTTTAGTTTGTTTACCAACACCCGATGATGCAGATGGGCTAAACCAGCTTCAGGATAACTGTTGGATCTCAGCCTATCAGAGCTAGGGGATGTCTACTCCAAACAAGGGAAGACTTATCTAGTGGAATAGATATATGAGAACAAAATGTTTCAACATCCATGAAGGTGGTGTGAAGCACTTGGATATCAAGATTATCCACTACATTCTGGGCCACTGCCAGTCACTCCAACGTTTTGTTCTGCCAGGGGACTTCACTGACCCTGCAAGACAGACTCTGATGACTTTGAACAACTCTGTCTCCCTTAAATCCAGTTCATGCATGAGTGAAAACATCATTTAAGGTCATTGGATCTCTCTGAAAATGAAGGACAACCACGTTCCTACAAGAAATCCCTTCTCAGAGAATTTAGAGTTGGAAGGGATCTGAAAAATCATTGAGTCCAATTTTTATCATTTTACACATGAGAAAAATGAGGCTCGGGGATGCTAAATGTTTACTAAATTGGGTCGTTCAGCTAGAAAATATATCCATCACCCTCCAAGCCCAGGGTTTCTTGATTCTGAATACCCCACCACCTTGCCTCTCATTCCTGACCTTTCTTTTTCATAGATTTACTTTGTCTGTCTATCTCTGTGTATGTCTCCTCTCTCTCTCTCTCTCTCTCTCTCTCTCTCTCTCTCTCTCTCTCTCCTTCTGTTTTAGTAGAATGTAAACTCCATAAGAGATCTATCCCTATAACCTCCATTCATAGAACACTATCTGGAAGCTTAATATATTCTGGTTTAATTGAAGTGAATATCCAGCCTCCTTACTCTCACATAACAATCACATACAAATTGTTCGACATGAGAATCCACCCCCTTTTATTTTCTCCCTTTCTGTGATCCTGTGGTAGATCTCATTGACATGTCACATAAAACACTTCATGATACAAACTCTTTGCTGCTGCTGAGACTATTTACAAACCATAAACTCCAGGGCTGGGAGTGACTTTAGGGATCATCCTGCTGAATAATCTCTGGGATCACATCCACCTCCCTCCATTGGCATTAATGGGAACCCTTCAGGATCTGAGGGGGAGCATGGAGGATTTGGGGGATTCACAAACCACCTTTTGGTAGGTACGGGAGGACATAATAAGGATAATTGGTACAACTGAGTGCATTCTCCCTTTCCTTGCACATGCAAGATCCCTGGAGGGAGTGGGCTCAAGCTTAGGGAAGACAGATGGCAAAGGATTATCTGCAATACTTGGTTTCCAGGGGTTTTCTCTTCTTTAGTGGAATCCTCCTAAAATTCTCCCCTGCTCAATGGGCTCTGGGCTTCGTGCCCTTGTGAAGTCCTTAGGCAGCATGGCCTCATTGTGTCAGCTTTGTTCATGTCCCCAATGCACATACTGCTTTATATAGCAATCATCATCCTACTCACAGGAGGTCTCACATACAAATGGTTTCAAAAAGGCCTTGAATGAACCGAATAGGTTTTTAATCTAACTAAGATAATTGATTTCGACTCAATAAATCATGGTTCTACCCCATGAATACTTTATGCTCCCTATTAACTTAAACCTAACCATAGCCTTCCTAGTGACCACTGATATTCTGGAAAATCTACTAAAGTGCTGATGTGGATCTGGGAACCCATTGTACATGCTGCTGCAAAGTCCAGGTCTTCTGACCTTTAACAACAACAAAAATAAAGGTCCCTTCCTTATGACCCCAGAGTGCCCAAGTGTTCCCTCTCCATGACATGTCAGCCATGACATGGCTGAAGCTTTTAACTTCCAGATAAAGGCTATTGGGTACTTCCCTTACCCATATAAGGAAGCCAAGACTCCATGGCAAGGGGAAAGGAAATGCAATTTATGAGATTACATAGGTTCTAAGTAGTGGAATTGGGTATTTGAATTCAGATCTTCTGACTCCAAATCCTAAAGCACTCTCTCCACCCTCTCAATGGCAAAATCATGCAGTGGATAAAGCTCTAATCCTAAAATAAGAAATTCAAACTCCAAACCAGTCATGTGAGCTTGGGTAAGACATTTAACCTCAGTGTGCTTCAGTTTCCTGACCTGTAAAGTGGGGATAATGGTAGCACCTACCTCTGTGCATTGGTGTGATTATTGAATGAAATATTATTTGTAAAGCCCTTACCAGTGTCAGGCATGAAATACACACTTAACAATTGCTTGTCCTTCTCCCCCACTCCAGTAATCAAATTTTCAGGAACCTCCTCAAAAGCTAATTGTTTGCACGCCCATCGGTTGGAGAATGGCTGAATAAATTGTAGTATATGAGTGTTATGGAATATTATTGTTCTAGAAGAAACAATCAGCAGGATGATTTCAGTGAGGCCTGGAGAGACTTACAAGTACTGTTGCTGAGTGAAATGAGCAAAACCAGGAGATCATTGTACACAACAACAAGATTATACAATGATCAATTTTGGGGCTCTCTTCAACAATGAGATGATTTAGGTCAGTTTCAATAGTCTGGTGATGAAGAGGGCCATCTGCACCCAGAGGGAGGATTGTGGGAACTGAGGGTGGACCACAACATAGCATTCTCACTCTTTTTGTTGTTGTTTGCTTGCATTTTATTTTCTTTCTCATTTTTCCCTTTTTGATTTGATTTTTCTTGTGCAGCATAATAATTGTATAAATATGTATGCATTTATTGGATTTAATATATATTTTTATCATGTTTAACCTATATTGGATTACTTGCTATCTAGGGGAGGGAGTAGGGAGAAGAGGGGGAAATTGGAACACAAGATTTTTCAAAGTTAATGTTGAAAAATTATCCATGCATAAGTTTTGAAAATAAAAAGCTTTAATGAAAAAAGAAAAAATAAGCTAATTGTTTCTTGTTCTCCTCTTCTCATGTAACTACAATAAACAGGAATGTTTTAACATGGCTCTTATTCTTCTTCCCATAATGACAGTTTTAGAAGAATTTTTCATATTTCTTCTCAGTGTTAAGAATTAGCTTTGTAAAATTTACCCTTGAGATCAAGACCTTCTGGATCTTCATCTTTTCCTTAATTGCTTCACCTTGACTTCTGAAGAATTGACCTTGACTTGCTTCTATTATATTCTGTTTCCTGTCTGATCCTGTATGACTTACAATAATATATTCTTACTAATGACTTGAATTTTAAATGTAAGTATTTGGATAGGATGCGATCAGTACAATTTGCATTGATTAAGATGTTTAACAGTTATATATCCTCTACCATGACTTTTTAAAAAAATTTCAACATGTCCTTTTCAAAAAAAGCTCAAAAACATCTATTAAAAATTGCAGGGCAAGGTAATTGAGGTTATGTGACTTGCCCAGGGTCACACAGTTAAAAGTTTCATATCTCATAGCTTCCTTTAGAACTTTATTGTTTATTGTTGTCTAACTCTTTTGTGACACCATTTAGGATTGTTTTAGCAGAACTAGTAAAGTGGTTTTCCATTTTCTTCTGTGGCTCACTTTTGCAAATGAGGAAACTGAGGTAAACAGGGTTAAGTGGCTTTTCTGGGATCACACAGCTAATTGTGTTTGAGGCTGGATTTGAATCCAAGTCCTCCTGACTTCAGGTGCCATTGTGCCACTAGTTGTCCCTTTAGAGCCATGTAATAACTAAAATTTATTTCAGTTTGGAGAGATTGACACCAAGAAAGCAAATAAAACCATTATTTTCTCAAACAAACCTGACAGCAAGAGTCTATTTTAAAGCAATGAGTTTTCATGCTTTTTTACATCAAAAAGGCCTTTCCTCATTGGTGGAGTAGCCACCCAAACTTTAAAACCCAATTTAAACTGATACCTCTGCCAGTAAGATTTCCCCTGGCCCTTACACAATCATGATATTCCCCTCTTGCACCTCACATGGTCTTTTGAATCTTTTGAATCAAATCCTATAATCATCTTATACCCATGTTCAAAAATGAACTCGGTATATATTTCCCTACAGCCCTTCCCTCTTCCACAATTACTTGTTTTTTTCAGGGATGCTCCTCACTAAGACTCAGCTCATATATTTAGTTTGCTGTTGAGTCTTGTCATTTTAACCTTTGTGACATTTCTTATGTGCCATCTCCTCCTCCTCTGTGACAGTGGCAGACCATTCCCCATCCCCATGTAAGCCCCTATCACCTCACACCTGGATTATTACAAGAGCCTTCTGGGTGGTCTACCTGTCTGGGTCTCTCCCCACTCTGGTGTCTCCTCCATTCACCTGCCAAAGTGATCTTTCTAATCTGTAGCTCTGACTGTCACTCCTTCCCCACTTAATAAATTACAGCTACTCCCTGTTACCTCAAGGATCAAATGCCAAATTATTTGCTTGACTTTTATTATTAAATGTCTACTATTCACCAGGAACGGCGCTAAGCTCTAGGGATACAAAGAAAGGCAGAAGCCAGTTCCTTCTTTTGAGTAGCTCACCGTCTAACGGGAGAGAAAACATGCAAAGGGATATGTACAAAATGGGACATGCAGGCTAAATGAGAAATAATCACTAGAGGGAAGGCACAGAATTAAGAGAGAGCCAAAAAAGCTTTGTGTAGCATTCCCGAGGAGATTTAGCTGGTTCTTGAAGCAGCTCAGAAGTTGAGATAAGGAAGGAGAACACTCCAGGAATGGGGGACCTCCCAAGAAAATGCTGGGAATGAAACAGGGGGTTTCTAGTTTGAAGAACATTATGGAGGCATAGCATTAAATCATACAGTATATGGGGAGGTATAAGGTAGATGAAGACTAGAAAGATGGAGGGGACAAATTGGGTGACATTTTGAAAAGTTTGTAACACAAAATTTCTGAGTAACTGAATCATTTCATTAATAATAACTGAATGTTTATTAATAAAAGGATGATCATTTGACTTGTCATAATGGTGGGACTTATGGGTCTTGTGCCATTTTGGAAAAGAAATGTTGCTAATATTGGCAATTAACTCTGGTTAATGATTAATGAGAGGTGCATTTTACAAAGAGAAGTGAGCTTACTCCAATGAGGGGCTGAACAGGACATCATGTCACTCATGGACAGACTAACCTTTTACCCAGATCATGACTACCCTTGGGCTATCTATGATCTATCTCCAGCCAAGTTTGATTGAATGGAGTGTATTTTAGACCAGAGATTCTTGAAAGATTTGGTGGAGAGAGAATAGAGGGGAAGATTAGGGTAACCTTTGGAGGCTGAGATCTTGATGAAGACAATAGAAAAGGGGGGACATATGAATCTCCCTAAATCATTGCTTATCAACAATTATTTCCCTCATTTGATAAGGGCTTATAATGTTAGAGGATTGTATATTTGATCCTGGAGCAATGAAATGGAGCTCACTGAGTAAAAGGGTGACATTGTCAGATCTGTAATTTGGAAAGATCAATTTGACAGTTAATTCAAGAAAACATGTAAGACATCTTTCTCTTTTTCTTGTTTTATTTTGTTTTTTATTATATTTCCAATTTCTTACCTTCTTTTCTTTTTCATCTTTTTCATCTTCATTGCTGTACAACATGTTTCACTCTGACCTGACTAATGAGAGAATTCTCATTATGCTTTACTAATGTTACATTTTATCCACTTAGAAAGTTGGGAAGAATTTTTTTCTCTGTCATTAGCTTGAGTCCTCACTGGTCATGCTCCTTCATCAATTTTAGGACCTAGTAACTAGTATCTAGTTTCCATTTAATCACTTAACATTAGATTAGGTTTTATTGAGGGATGTGTTCTGCAAATATATAGCATGAACAAACATACAAACAATTCCCACAACAGCCTGAGGGCATAATTCTCCCTAAATTGGCTGACTAGAGGAGGGATATGGAGACAGGGCCACAATTTAAATCATCTCTTACACAGCATTGTTCACAGCTGTTACACAGCCAAGTTCAATCCCAAAGTCAGCTATGTTGGACCACATCTCCAGTACATAATGGCCATAATAATCCAGCTTGGATTCTTGACCTATTGGATATTCAAGAATCATGCTCTTAGAGAAGGAAAGAGTGAACAACAATTACCATAACGACAATAAATGCTATCATCATAACAACCGCAAAAACCCAAGTTTATTTCTCAGCACTCCATATCTCCTCGGGGATAGAAAAAGAATACCTAGCATCCCCCTTCCTTACACATGATCTGACCAATTGGAAGTGAATAAATCACCTATCCCTTCAGATGCTAAGGAAACAAAAATCCATGGCTGATGCTGAATCAGATTGTTATAAAAAGGGTGACATTATTAGCTATAAGTTAACATATATCCCAAAGACTAATCTCAAGTACAAATGCTCTGGTCCTCCAGTCTCCTGGAAGCAGATGTCTATCTTGATGATGCTATCTTGGCAAACTGATGATGTCTGCATGTGTACCAGACAGCTATTACAGATGAATGCTTATAATATGAGTCTTCCAACTAGGCTCAATTACTGTGTCCCCAATCATTTTGCCCCCATTCCATTTAGTCATGTGTATAGCAACAAACATATTCATCTTCTGCATTAGCTTTGCCAGTCTTTGTTGACAAATTGACAAGGGATACTCATTTCTTTTTTGAACTAAACTTAATATTCTAATCTTTTAAACTAAAGAGGGTAATCTTAGCATCAAAAGGAAAATGATCTTCAAAACAGATTATAAATTATGCTCTTCTACACATTAACTACTGTCCTTAGTGGAAAGAAGTCTAAATTTGGAGTCAAAGACCCTCAGTTCACATCCCAGCTATGCCTTTTCCTAGCTGTGTCCTATTAATCACTCACTTTAAGTTTATAAGGACTTTAATTTTCCCACCTGAAAAATGAGGTGGTAGGATGCTTGTAAAACTCCTTTGTAACTCTTAATCCATGATCTTAGTCATTCCTCATTGGCGTTTATATGGATCTTTAATCAAGAAAAAATAAACATTTTACTGCGTGATTTTAGACACATTTGTACATATCAGATTTCTCCCAATGTTTAATCCTCTGAAACATCTCTATCTAGGCACCTATGTGACATCATTTAGATTGATGATTGAATTGACTTGTTTCTGATCAATTTGCTGCTTTATTTTAAGGACTTTTGTAACCTTAAGAAATATCTAATTTACCTAATTCAGAATAGAAGTCTGTTGCTAAGGAGAATCGGCTAAGGAGTTAGGTAAGTATCAAGCCAATGTGGGGGTGGTTCAGCTAGGGGTGCTCTGTGCTCCAGAGATACAAAGAGGAGGGAATTAGAGTGAGTTCTTAAAGAATGGGAAAACAACAATAACAACATAATTTTCAAGTATGAGGCATAAATAAATAAGGAAAGGGAGTCTAGTGGTGGGAAGGAGTAGAAAAAAAGGAAGATTTTGACTTAGGGGAAAAACTGGAGGGACTGAAGGAATCTTCAACTACAGGAAGGAGATATTCATACAAAACTAAGTAGATAATTGAAAAGAATCTCTCTCTTTGAAGCTAAGTTCAAGAACACAAGAAAGGAAAGCCACAAGAGAGGAGAGAACTCTAGCATCAGTCAAGGAAGATGCACTAGCATGTCTTCAAGGTTTGTTTGCTTCTATGTGTACCACACAGCATTAATTTTGTCTTTAGCCCTTATTAGAAATTTTCTTTGATTAGTACTTTTCCTATGAGAGGCAGAGTTGATAAAAGGTGATTTTAGAAGTGAGAGGAACTGGGTTCAACCTTCTCTCTGAAACACCCTGGCTCCCCCCACTTAGCCTCGGAAAGCCCTGGGGTAACCTCAAACACTGAGTTCCAAAGGAACTGCTAGTGTTCACTGGCAAGAAACCATTGATATGCATCTAGAGGAACAATATGGGGGTCCCTACTCCCCTCATCCCTCAAGATTGGGTCAGAATAGGAGGAAAAACAAACCTGGTTTTCAGTTGATGATTCAGTTCTTATAACACCCCAATGGTTTTATTCAGAATTTTTTAGTACATTATCACAATGATAATGACTGCATTATTAAAACATGCAGAAGCAAGAAAGTCTAGACCCAAACCAGTGAGAGCCCAGTGCTGGCCTCTGGTCACTAAGGAATCATCTGAGATGCTAATAAACAGCTGAGGTCTTGTGGCTATTTAAAACTCCACCTGCAAGTAACAGGAAAGAATTCTGTCCTCCAAATGGCAAACTTAGAAACCCCAGAGGAAATGAAGGAATGGCTCAGCAGGCCCCAGTTCTTTAATTTGTCTAACCTGAGTCACTCATCTCTCAAAGTCTGGAAGTCAAGCTTTTAGAGTTGAAAATCCCTGGAACACAATGAAACTGAATCTGACCTTTTCCCATTCCTGAGCAAGGAGTCCTAATTAAATGAGCCAGGCAATATTCTAGCACTTGTCATCTGCACCACTAGACTGACATCTAGGTGACAAGCAGATAGTGTAGGATTCAGGAAAACTCAAATTCAAATTCTCCTGCAGACACATAATGGTCACTAGAGTGATTATGGGTAACTCTCTCAGCCTCGATTTCCTCATAAAAGGAGGGAAAGTGTAACTTTTTCACAAATGTTGTGATGATCAAATGAGATCACACGTAAAAAGTAATATAAACAGTAACCTATTTGATGACAAGAAATAGCTAGTAGACCCCCAAAAGGGAAGAACAGTTTTCTTCAAGAAATATTGACCTTGAACAGGAAGTTTATATTAAAGACTTCCCAACCACCTCTACTTGTAGCCTTCTACTAATGCTCATCACTAATTTTGTCACAATGACTAATGTCACTGAACGTGTCTGATTTGCTGCTCAACTCTATAATCTACATTTCTATACCGAGATATGTGAAGCAGAAGTAAATGTCATAGGAGTATAAGCTCAGAGGTGGCAGGATCTTTGGAGGTCACTAGTATGCCAATATTATTCCTAGTGCTCATCAATAGTGTGATCCAGAGATGGTGGGGATGAAGAAGGCAAAGAACAAGGAGTGCTGGAGAACAGAAGTAAAAGATGGCGTCAAGGAACTCTATGACCGAAAGAAAAGTTGGGCTGGTTACATGACAAGTCTAAAGCTAAAGGGCTCTACTGGTACCCTCATGCTCATGTGAAAGCAAAGAAGATCCTTATAAGACTGGATAGAACCTCTCCCCTCAAATGGAAGACCTTCTGGCAAGAGAAGGGACAAGATGTGATTAGGATCGACGTACATGGAAATGCTACAATTTGCATAAATGAAGGTGATTCCCAAATTGTTCAAATCCATAGATTCATTGGAGTATTTAAGTACAGTTAGAATCAAAACAACATATCATCCATGAACTATTGATTTAATAACTTTTATTGTATCTGAAGGCACTCAACTGCTATTGCTCACTAACTCTCAGTCTCAGACGCATACATTTAAAATGCAATTAGTTTTCAAGGTAGGAAAATATATGAGTTTCCACACTACTCAAGTCTTCAACATTGTTCTTCATGAGGCAACTATATTTTCTGTATCTTATATTGTTTTTACATATAAGATCATCAAGAAAGCTGGAAAAACTCCTAAACTAATGATTCATTTAGAACTCTAAGTGTTATAATAATTTGAACTATAGTCCAAAAAAATCTTTGAGTTTTATAAAGAAAAGTTCTTATTCTCTAAGAAAATGTTTCTAGGCTATCATTTTCTTAGAAATATCCAAATGAAGATAATACACTTTGATAGAATATAGTTGGTATATACTTAATATATCTATGCATTCATGTATGTTTTTATATAAGGGTACTCTGAGGACAGCCTGTGAGACATCAAGTACAAGATGTCTTATAGATAATCTCTCTCTTGTATCTCATCAAATGGCTATTTGAAATTTAAACTTGAAGGTCCCCTGGACATCTCAAGCTCAATATATTCAAAGTGAAACATTATCTTTTCTCCCAAACTCACCCCTCTTTTCAATTCACTATTACTATTGAAGAAACTACTAGTATAGATAGATAGATAAATAGATAGATAGATAGAGATAATACCTAAATATTCCAGAAGCTTTTCAAATTTGGTTGTATCCAAATCAGAACTCACTACATTAAGTTAAACACCCACACACATATAAACATATATACACACATGCACATTTATATGTATATATACACATACATATACTTTAGGTGTATAAATGTACGTGTGTGTGTGTGTGTGTGTGTGTGTGTGTAGTATCAAACACACAATTTGGAGTAGATTTGTAATTCCACTGATAGAAGAAATTCACAGGGAAGAAACTGTTTATCAATGCAGATCAGCACATGCTCTGCAATTTATAGTCAGTCATTAAACATTTATTAAGTGTTTACTATGTTCTAGGCACAGTGCCATGTGCTGGGAATAACAAAAAGAGGCAAAAGACCTCAAGGAACTAACAAGGGGTTTGATAAGCAAATTATTTTGTATCAACAAGCCTATATAGGACAAACAGCCAATAATCATCAGAGGGAAGGCAGTACAATTAAGAGGGTAAGGAAGACTTGCAGAAGCAAAGATTTTAGTTGAAACTTAAGGAAGAGCTAAGGAATCCAGTAGTCTGGGAATTGAACAATTCCCTGAAAGGTTATTCATCTCAAAGGCAGTATGTGTTAGAAGCAGAACTTGAATCTTAGTATTTCTTCTTGGTTCACAATATGCTTTTCCAGCTACCTTTTATACAATACATGCATATATAATATATGTATACTGCCATTTGGTCTACAATACCTATATTTGGCATAAAAGCATGGAGACATATACCTCTGTCTTATACTTAGGTGTTGGTGTTTCTTTTTCCAAAACACAGCCAGGTGATAAAAGAGTTCAGATCTTTTATTGTGTCCTTCAATATAGCCCGGTTAGCTCAGAGCCTATCTCTTTGCTTGGTTCCAAGAGATCTTGCAGCTTGGTCCTTGATTTCTGCCTCTGCTTTCTTCAGCCTCCAGCCAGTACCAAATTGGAAGATGCAATGAACCTCTCTTGCATCGAAAATAGAGCTTGTGGGCTTCCTCTCAAAGTGCTCCTCTTCAACTTCAGTCAATGTTCCCAAGAAAACTCGAGTGGCTCGCTGGAGCTGTATTTATGCTACTTCTCCAAGAGTGGGATTGTGGGATATCTCCCAGCATGCTCTCTGAAATCTCCCAAACATGTGAACTCCAATGAGTACTTAAATATTTCTTGCTTCTATGAGCTCTCTAAAGGTGTGAACACAAGCATCGTTTCTATCAGTTGTACTTAGTACCTTGTTTCAAGTTCTGGCCCAAAATATCTCTTTCTAAGATCAAATCAATCATATTGAACCATGCTAAATTAGATAATTATTGTCTCTATCAACTCTAATGGCTTAACACTTTGTAAAGATTCCAACACTTGGGAAGGATGGGATGTCATACTTCTCCCATGTAGCAAAGTTCAATGTCTATGATCTGACCACATTCATTATAACCCTTCCCAACACTTGTTTTATTACTACATATTTAATTTTATCCTCTTGATGTGTAGTATTCTAGGTACATGCTGTAAAAATGTAATTTTCATTTAAAATTTGCAATCTTTTCATTAACTAATTAGTGTAAACATCACCTCACAGTTAGTTGGATATTATTTCATAAAAGCAGAAATCTTTCCTGAAATTAATTTTTCTTATCTATAATTAAATAAATATTAAATTACTAAAAGGTATAATTTGTTAATGAATGAAAGCCATGAAAAGATAAACACATGCATGTTCAGAACTATGTGGCTATGAATGATGCAGCAGCATCCAATGTAATAAAAGTCGAGTTCTTTTTACTTGTCTAATAATTCTGTCTTATACCATTAAAGTCACTCCAGAGAATGATTATAATGTGGGAATATTCTTAATATTGCTCTTCAGGGTTAGTGCTTTTATCTCTCTCTTTACTCTTGTAATCACGAGTAACATTCGCCTCAAAACATTTGCCAATCTTCACAAATTCTTCAGGCAATTCTCTTTATAAGGTTTTATTATAATATATAACTTGTGACAGATCAAATGAAGATGTTTCACATCACCTTTTCTCCCTCCATCTTCTCTACAAAGTTCTCATGAATCTTCATAAAACACCTACTTTCTGACTCCATAGAGAAAAATACTTTGTGTGACATTATGTTCTCAACTTCTTTTTTAAGCTGCCAACTTGAATTGGTTTTTTTCAACATTCATTCAGGATTTAATGCTACTGTCAGAGAAAAAGGGGTCACTTATAAATATGTTTATATTTATGTCATTTTAAATCCATCTAGAATTTATTCATCGATGTTGAACTTAGGAATTTTCAGCTATGTCTGTCTCTTTGCAATATCATTTGAGGTTTTCTTGGCAGAGATACTGGAGTGGTTTGTCAGTTTAATTCTCTAGACTAGTTTCTACATAAGGAAAATGAGGCAGAGTGAAGGGTCTTCCCCAGGGTCACACAGCTAGTAAATGTCTGAGATGAGATTTGAACTCATGACTCCATGTCTGGAATATACACTGGCAGCTCCGAATATATTTGAAAATGTACTTATTTAGGAGGATTCAGGTTGGAACAATAGATAGTTAACTAGTCTCAAAGGCCAAAAAAAAACCCAAAACACTGACCTTAATTTTTTTTCTCTTATATGTATCAGTTGTTAAAGACCTAAAATATTGGGGCTCAAATGTTACCTTTCTCACTTATTAGCTTTATGATCACAGGCAAATTTCTTGATTCTCTGTCCCTCAGTTTCCTCATGTGTAAAATAATTGTTGTAATACTTCAGAAAATTGTCATGGGATTCAAGCAATCTAATGAACGTAAAACCTTTTATAAACTTTAAAAACATTTGAAATAAAAAAAACATATATGGAAAGATAAATTATGTAGTTTGACATAGTTGAATTTTACAGAACTTCATTCAATTTTCACATGGGCAATCTTCCATTCAATTTAAGTAGGTAGAAAAACATATATAAATTAGAAATATAACAGTTGGTATTATCTCTGATGAAAAAGATTAATGCAAAGATAGTTGGGTCATACTATTTAAAAATGTTTTTATAAGTTTCTTTAACCAGAAGCACTCTTGAAAATTCTTAGATTCTGAAAATGTCAATTTAATCACCCATCTGTGCTTAAATACGATCATCCTCATCATCCCCATTATTGATTAAGTATTTATGATATTCTATAAGTGTTGGTGAAAAAAACAATGATGCTCCTGAGGAGTCTCCATTCCTAGTGAGACAATATACAAATTATCATATATATCAATGATATAAATACAGTGTAAATTGGAAGCAATCATAGAAGAAAGGAATTAGCAACAGGAATAGGAAAGTTGTGGAAAGTTAGAATATGAGTTGACTTCTGAAGATTCCTATGTTACTATCATTGTTGTGACCATGATGATAACTATCATCATCATTATTATCATTTTATTTCCTATTATTATATCATTTCTTTCTATTGGTAAAAAGTTTTATGTAGATTCATGCCCAACAAACATTTCTTCATTGTACAATTGGTTTGGGCAATATTAGATTAGTTTATATTATCCAAATTTCATGTAGTTGGTAGTAAAAACTCTGAATCTAAAATCAGGAGACTTAGGTATGAATATTTCTTTGATGAGTAATAACTTGTATCTTTGTGTCCAAGCTTAAGGTCTCCGAGGCTCATTTTCTTTATCTATAAAAGGGAGAGGAGTTGGACTCTGACCTCTGAGCCTCTCTCCTGATCAATGTTTTCTTTAAAATGGTTTATTATTAAGCAACATTAATACTAGAGCCAACACAGTTTGATAATTTAATGGGAAAAAGGGGCAAATTGTTGGAGAATTTAGAATTACATAGTCAATATATAAACTGCATGAATTATTTTTTTACCCACTCTCCATTGTTTTTTATGATATAAATGAGATAAAGTGATTTGCCCAATGTCACCTGGTGAATGAATGACTTATGACTTCACAGACATCATGAACAGTGTTAAATAGGACCGATTTTAGGCAATTCTGCTTTAAATTTAGTGTCAACCCAAAACATTTGAATGAAACGAGAAACAGAAATGTCCCAAGTCTATCCGAAGTCAAGGGATGGCTGTTTAATTGGATAATAAGCTCCTGGGATAGTTGCAATCACGAATACCCCTTTTTTATTTGGATTAGAGCACAAACTAATATATTACAAACCATATAAACTGATTACCCTGAAGGAAGAAATGATAACATATGATAAAGGCTAACTGGAGAATACTGACCTAGCTTAGCATTAATCTATTTGAAAACACAGTGTGAATCCCAATCGTATGCTCCACTCACACTGGGCAATTTTCCATCCATTTTCCTTCCCTTATCATCATTTGCTCTTCACAGTTGAGTTGGAATACTTCCAGTTTATTTTTATTACATTTTGAATGGCCTAATTTCTATTCTCCACACCATTATGTTGTGGATAATCTGGGGCCATTTCATATCGAGTCGAACTCTTTGATTTCACCTTCTGGGCCAATATGTTTGCATGCTTAATTTAGACAGGTAGTAGTATATTCCTTTAACCTTGAATAAAGAGTCTGTTAGAAGTCTTTCAACTGGAAGTTCTAATTTCCCACATTCTTAGAAAATATTTAAAAAGTTAGCCAGTGGTGAGAGCATCAACAAGTGGATAGATCCTTTTAAAGACAGCCTTGCTAAATGGTCATTTTTTTTCATTATTCATCTAGGACACATAACAGCTGATGTTCAACAATTATCAAAGAAAGCTGGTTTTTATTTTGGTCAGGTAATCAGATTGGCTTAAATTGGATGGTTCACCCAGTTAAAAAAAACATATTTTACACAGCTGAAATAAAGTATCTCTAAGTACAGGGGCACATATTACATGTTTGTTTTTGTTCTTCAAGGATGTGTAATTTCTTTTTATTTTCTGAGGCAATTGGGATTAAGTGACTTTTCTTGGGTCACACAGCTAGGAAGTGTTAAGTGTCTAAGATCAGATTTGAACTCAGGTCGTCCTGATTTCAGGTCTGGTGCTCTATCCACTACACCAACTAGCTGTCCCTAAGGATGTGTAATTTCATGTATCAATGTGAATTCTTTCTCCACTGTCTTAAATTTCTACAATTTAGTACTTTGTCTCCAAGAATTGCTGCGACCAAAAAAATTATCACGCCATGGGAACTTTCATCCTAATTCTCTAAAAATGAACCTCGGAGAACATATTGGGTAATTAAAAGACCAGGTTTCTGATATACTCAATCCCTAGCATGTGGAAGTACGTCCTGAGTTATGTGAATGACAAATCACACAAAGCGGTCACATGTATATGAATTTGTATTATTTTAAATTATAATTATGTAAATATGGTAACTGGTTATTGTTTGCACTAATTGGGACCCAAATATACAGTCTCATCTACATTCTAATCTTTAAATATTCAGTCTTGCTAATGGTTAAATCTAACCCTGGCATTTACTTGCCTTGTCCCTTATTAAATGATTAGTGCCTACCACCAGAAGTTCACTTAACTCACTGATCACAATTAATCCAGTATGATTATCTCAGAAGCATTGTGTCAATTCTATCAACAAGAGAATCAAGCACAAAATGTGGAAGGAACAAATGGGAACTGCAAAGGCCTTTGGGAGAATCATAGAATAAAGGGTGTCTTACATGCTTACATGCTCCTGAATATGATATAGGATCTAACACATAACCATTAATAACTGATCAATCTACCATGTATTCATGTATTCACACATATGCATCCTGATATGCATATGTGTTCATGTATTCATCTATATAATTACCTACCCATCTATCAGCTATCAACTGAGAAAGAGAAAGAGAACATCATCCTCAGGGCAGGAGCAACCACATTAAAGGATTTTTCATGAGCAATATTTTTCCAATGCTACATGGCTCATAGAGAATCTAATTGTACTACTGTACTGACATTTTTCAAACAAGTTACATATACATATAAAATATTTGTAAATATGCTTCATATATGTGTATATTGTGTACATATATAATATCTTATATCTGTACAGTATATATATCTGTGTATATATTTTTATCAGATTCATGATTTCAGTTAAGAAGAGAATGGCCAGTCTCCAGCAATGAGATGAACTAAATCAGTTCCAATAGAGCAGTAATGAATTGAACCAGTACACCCAGTGAAAGAACTCTGGGAGATGACTATGAACCATTACATAGAATTCCCAATCCCTCTATTTTTGTCTGCCTGCATTTTTGATTTCCTTCACAGGCTAATTGTACACTATTTCAAAGTCTGATTCTTTTTGTACAGCAAAATAACTGTGTCTACTTATATTGTATTTAATTTATACTTTAACATATTAAACATGTATTGGTCAACCTGCCATCTGGGGTAAAGGGTGGGGGGAAGGAGGGGAAGAATTGGAACAAAAGGTTTGGCAGTTTGTCAATGCTGTAAAATTACCCATGTATATAACTTCTAAATAAAAAGTTATAATTAAAAAAGAGAGAGAGAGAGAATGGCCAGTGAGGAACTTCTTTCTACCAATGCAGAATGGTGACTAGTTACTTGTCAATTTTATTCTTGAAACATTAACTAGACCAGGATTTCTTAAGCTTTTTCCTCATGTCCCTTTTCATCTGACAAATGTTTACTCTGGTATATAGATATATAAAATAGATATACAACTCAATCATTTTCTGATAATCAGTTATAATTTCATGATTCCACCTGGGGTTGTGAACTATAGTTTAAGATGCTGGGACCTAGAGCACTGAGAGCTTAAATGTCCTCCAGAGACACAACCAATATATGCTAGAAGTTGGACTTGAACTAGGTATGTCTTATTTCTGCATGGATGGATGGGTACCTGGATATTGTATGCACATACATACAGACACATGCAAATTCTATCTATGTAAAATTGCTGTTATATGGGAATATAATGTGGGCTATACATATGTATCCATATGAATATGTCTTTTAGCATCCCTCATATCAACACATAACTCTACATCAACCAACCACTTCAGCAAGCAGTTATGTAAAGCTAACTATGTGCTAAGTTTTGGGAATACAAAACAAAATGGAAACAGTGCTTCTCTCTGAAGAAGATTATCTCTTATTTATTCTGCATATCTCTTTTGTACTTCATGGCTTGTCATCTCCCATTAGAAAGTGAACTCCTTGAGAGCATGGATGATTTTTGCCTTTCTTTGTACCCCTAGCTTCGAATACATTTAATGGTATGTTATAAGTGCTTGATCCATGCTTTTTTGATTTAATTTAAGAAGAGATCTTGGTAAGCTTTTCCCAGTTGCTAAAATTGTTAGTTATATCTTTCCTAGATGACTAAATGCGAATCGACAGTTCCACAAACCAAGGAAACCGTTGACGGTAAAAAGGACAGGAAGCCACTTTGTCCTTTCCCTTGGGCCCAATGATACAAAAATTATAAAGATGGTTCTATAGAAGTATATATATATAAAAAAGTAAAATGCCATAACTTCCTTAAAAGAACTGCCCCATGTGTGGATCTCAAACTATTATCATCATCATCATCTAAAATAGTATCAAACAGTAAATTTACTTGTCACATTGGCTATGCAGAATAAAAAGAATAGTAGATGTATACATTTCTCTGAGTTGCTTGGGTTTCTCTTCTTTACAATAAGAGAGTTAGATTACACATTCTCTGTAATTCCTTCTCTCTATAGTTATCTGGTCCTCCACAAGTATACAATACAATTGATTTTTTAAAAGTTATAAACAATAAAAAACACAAGGACTGACTTAATAGAACAAGGCAAAGATGTTTGAAGACAGAGCCACAACATTAATATTTGTACTGCTGATTGGAAATATCCTTGACTGCTATTGTGAGAATGGACAGAAAGTGTGAACAATAAAGACCATCTGAATTTACTGCTTGCTTCTCTTAAATAGCTTGAAGCCACTTTAATCAACAATTTCCCTGTCCAAGGTTCTGGGATAAAGAAATAGATATAAAATGTACTATCTTATTAAGCACTGATGGATTTATAGGTTTGCATCTTAAGATGTCTTAGAGGATTTCAGTAAAGTACTATGGGAATATATACAGGTAGAATAGAAACTCTCTTGAATACAAAATTATAAACAATTCCACGCCATTATAAAAATGAATTCCCACTCTCCAGCCCTTAGGAGACACACATTGAGCCGTACAATTTTATCATAATCATGTGACCCAAGTCAATAAAGATTTTAATATGGCATTATTCTGTATAAACAAAAACTTCAAGGTGCTAAATGCCAAATGATTACATTGAATGTTTCCCTCCAATGTACTTCAGGAAGGATTTAGCAAAATACTGTGTAATTGTTTCTTTCCCTTATTTCCCCATTCTCTCTTTGCCTGGCAATGGCACGGCATTAAAATCTGTCAGCACTTTATAATAAATATTGCCTTAATATATATTTTTTTAATCTTTATGGACTTCACTCTGGTAGTTAGTGTAAGTTTTCAAATACAATCATTTTTACTGCAAATAGAAAGGGAAGAACATTAATTGCTATTTGCAAGTGTGAGACCCAGAATCCTGATTGTGTTGCCCTGGTTGGCAGGAATCAGCAAAGCAATGTGGACAAAACAAAATGTGAGAATGAGTCACTGAACATGGGGACCCAGAATGTCACAAATCATATAAGGTTTCAGTAGGATGGGGAGGGAATGTGTAACAGGAGACCCGTGCTTTACCAAAGCACCTTTTATAGCCTCCTACATACTTACCTTCCAAATGTGAATTGAATATTAATAAGTTAAGCATTTTAGGAATGCTAACAAGTCACATGCATCCGTGGAGATAGCTCTGCTGAGACAGCAACTAAGTCAGCTTACATGAATTATAATACCGGTTTTAATAACAATCTGCCAGGGACTGCATGGACCAGAGTCTCTCTAAACACATTATTAGTTCCTTACTCATCTCCTGCTCTACACCTCATAGGTTCATGTTAAAGCTCAAGAACTCCAAAAGAACATAATCAATAAAAAACAAATACATTTAGTATCCTGTAGAATTTATTTTGGCATCAAGTGGCACAGTGAATAGAATACTGGGTCTGAAGTCAGGAAGACTTATGTTCCTGAGTTCTAATTCAGGCTCAGACACTTGCTAGCTGTGTGATCGTGAGCAAATCACTTAACTGTTATGACTCCATTTCCTCATCTGTAAAATGATCTAAAGAAGGAAATGGCAAACTGCTCCAGTATCTTTCTCAAGAAAACTCCAAGTGGAGTCACAAAGATTTGGATTGAGCAACAAGTTTACTTTATTACATAACTTTCAATCTCTTGTCTTTCCATAGAAAAGTTTTTTTTTATCACTAAGATAATGGAAAGGAAGTAGCTTTGTGCATAACTAGATAATACAGATGTTTATATAAAACATAGACTGCTGTCTGTAAGGTCTAACATTATGCTTGGTATCTTTTTTTCCCTCTTCATAAAAAATAATTTTTCTTTTCACTAAATAATAGAACTAATGTTCTAAATTCTTTTATGTAAAAGGTGGGTTGTTTTTTTGTTTGTTTGTTTGTTTTGATTTGTTTTATTTTCACTGACTTCTTGCAACTCCTTCCCAGGGGTCTTTTTCTAATTTCGAAATAAGCATAATTATAAGCACATGGATAATGTAGATAAAGGATTTCATCCCAAGCAACATTTCCCACTTTCCTGGTGAAATGACCTGGATCTTGCAGTTGAGAAAAAAAATGGATTTATTTATGTTTTCACAAAGTCATCTTCAACAATGTCTCCATAGAATCATTGATGATGACAGACACCCAGTCACATTTGTACAGCTTTTTCTGGCTAAGATTTCATTTTTAGGGGCTACCTTTATAATCAGTCATTCAGGTCACTTATTTCCTTTTCCATTTGTGAATGTTTTCCAATGTCACTTATTGTATTTAGAAATAAAGACCCCAAACCAAAGACCCAAAGCAAAATGTTCTCCTCTAAAATAAGCTCCCTAGCTCTTCTAGATGAATTAGAAGCAGGATAAAAATCCATGCTGTGTTCTCATGCCTCAGGAGCTTTGATGTCCCAGAAATTTAGTGTTTTACCTTGTCTTTTCTTGAAAAGCTGGATTCCTTGATGTATTCATGGAAAGCATATCAGCTGTCTTCAAGCAGATAAAATTGGCGACTATAATTACATACCGATCCAAAATATTTCTTCATTATCTTATGAAACAGGATGTTGAGGACTATGGGGACCCGTAAAAACATCAGTATAAAGAAATAAAATTGGCAAGTTTGCTTCAGATCATGTGGTTTGGTAATCTCAGCTGCCTCACTACAAATCTTTACTCTCAACGCTTTCTTATCTCTATTACCTGCCCATTATGCCATATCATTTAATCAAGTGGACTCTGGGATGGAGGAGTCTCCTCTTCTTCACCACTATCCAGATAGTGGTCAGGAATGGTATTTGCTAGTCCATCTATCCTTTAAGAAAATAAGAACTAGATCTGTGATTTTAACAGTACTGATTGATGAGCCCTGTTGAGCCAGATTTTGCCTTTCATCATCTTAAAGAATTGTCTGGACCACTGAGAAGTTAAAATGCTTGCCCACCCAAGATCACACAGTCAGTAAGTATAAAAGACAGAATTGAAATCGAGATCTTCCTCTTTCTAAGGTTATCTTTTTTTTTTTTCCTACTGCAGCAGGTGCTTCCGAAGTCCCCGCTGAATTCCCATGTGTGAAGCTTTCTCTTACTATTCTGGCCCTCAGTGAATTCTTCTAAATTCCAATAATTAGTTTTCATTTTCATGACTCTTCTCAGTCTCAATAATATTTCCTTTGATCATTAGTTTTTCATGTGTATAAATTTTGCCTCTTCAGTTCCTTAAGGGAAAGGAGATATTGAAGGGGAAGTATGGTAATAATGGATAGTGCTGGATTTAGAGTCAAAAAGACTCTAGTTTGACTGATGTCTACAATATTAATTAGTTTGGTATCTTCAAGGTCACACACTCAAACTATTTGGATCTTTAACCTGCCATCTGGGGGAAGGGGTTGGGGGAAGGAGGGGAAGAGTTGGAACAAAAGGTTTTGCAATTGTCAATGCTGAAAAATTACCCATGCATATATCTTGTAAATAAAAAAAAACTATAATAAAAAAACTTATTTGGATCTTAATTTCCTCATATACAAAATGGACTTTGACCTTGGACTTTATTACTCATAGGACTTGTTAAAGCCCAAGTCCAATATCTGATAAACTTATATTTTTTGAACTCTGGTGATTGAAAAGATAGTGGCAGCCTCCAGGTAGATATATAGAAGTTGAGGATGGGAAGAAGGAGGAGAAAATTCTAATATGTTCATAATAAGACATCCATGGGGAAATATGAAGCAGCAGATAATGAGGTGAGTCTATGAAAATTAGACTTAGAAGCCATTCCACACAGGTAAGAGTTAAATCTGGGAGAATAGATATCACTTTTGAAGGAGGGGAGCAAAATGGACTCCAAGAACTGAAATCCATCAGATGTCTTAATTATGTAAATAAATAGAGACAAATCATGAGTAATAACTTGGAGATCTGAGATAAATATGGCAAAATGACTGCCTAGAGGAACAACAGAAAAGGTGCTCTCAGATCACCTTTGGGAAATAACTTCAGGCAGGAATGAGAAGAAAGACTTAAAAGAAAGAATTGGGAATCAGGAATATAAAGCCCTTCTTGGGAAGAAACTTGTAGGGGGAAGTATTAGGGAGAAAAAAGCTGGGGATACTAGAAAGTAACGGTTGGGGAAAGCATCATTAAAAGAAAGACCAGGATTATGCAAAAACAAAATAGAGGACGGGGAGGAAGCATGATATCTGGTAGTTTTTTTTTTTTTAATAATACATTTTGTTTTCAGATTTACTCCTGTACCATCTTTCCTCCCCTATCTAAAGATGTTTCAGAATAACAAAGAAATTTTTGAAAAATAAAAAATCAGCAAAACAATAAACATATTTAAAACATATTTACTTAATATTTTCCCCAATTATATGTAAAAACAATTTTAAACATTCTTTTAAAAAATTGAATTCCAAAATTACTCTCCCCAATCCTTCCAAAGAAAGAAAACAAGGAATTTGATACAGGTTGTACAAGTGCATTCATGTAAAACTTATTTTTCATATTAGTCAAGATATAAAAGAAAACTCAGACCAAAAGCCAATAAAACCAAATTAAAGACAGATTTTCTTTTTTTTTTAATATGTTTCAATTTGCATTTAAACTCCCTTAGTTCTTTCTTTGAATGTAGATAGCATTTTTCATCATGAGTCTTTGTTATGGTATCAGATCACTGTATTGCAGAGAATAACTAAGTCTTTCACAGTATAGAAGCCTATTATTAAGTACTTCCAGCAGTTTATGTAGATCTTTCCAGGTTTTTCTGAAAGCATCCTGCTTGTCATTTCTTAAAGTACAATTGCATTCTTTCACAATCATATATCACAGCTTGTTCTGCCATTTCCCAATTGATGGGTATCCCCTCAATTTCCAATTCTTTGCCACTACAAAAAATTGCTATAAATATTTTGTACATATAGGTCCTTTTTCCCTTTAAAAATCTTTTTGGGATACCCACCTAATAGTGGTATCATAAAAAGGTATACATGTTTTTATATCCCTTTGGGCATTATTCCAAACTGCTTTTCAAAATGGTTGAGTCACTTTACAACTCTATGAATAATGCATTAATGCCTCAATTTTACTCCAGTCACCTCCAACATCTGTTACTTTTTTCTTCTATCATATTAGCCAATTTGATGGGTATAGGGGATGGTACTTCTGAGTTGTTTTCATTTGCATTTCTCTAATCACTAGTGACATAGCAATTTCTACATATGATTGTAGATATCTCTAATTACTTCATTTGATTGACCTATTCATATTCTTTGGCAAATATCAATTGAGGAAAGAATTTTCTTTTTATAAATTTGACTCATTTGTCTATATATTTGAGAAATGAGGTCTCTATCAGAAAATCTCACTGTAATTTTTCACATTTATAATTATTAACTATATATCTTTCTCTATCCTATTTTTTTTACCTTTTTTATCCTACTCTTTCTCTCCCTTTTTACCCTACTTATACTCAAAAGTGTTTTGTTTTTGATTACTACCTTCCTCCATCCACTTTCTTTTCTTTCAGTCCCCCCACTAATTTCCTTATTTCCTACTTTCCTGTAAGGTAAGATAGATTTCTATACCCAACTGAATATGCATGTTATTCATGCTTTGAGCCAGTTCTGTAGATAGTAAGCTTGAAGCACTCTTCTCCATCTCCCTCATCTTCTGGTCCACTGTAAAAATGCTTTCATGCCTTTTTTATTTGAACTAAGTTTGAAATGACAGGAGCAGAATGGAACAGAGGTCTGTCTGTTCATTGCCTAGACTCAAGGTCTTTGATATTGGCATTCACAAGCCTTGTAGAAAATCATGGCAAAATTTTGTTGCCTGGGAAAGTTGATCTGGATCATACATCATTTTGAAGATGGCCTGCTTGCATGGGTACTGGATACTGGGTGATGCTCTCACACTTTCTAGGCAGCAAGTGAAGCAAGGCCACATAGTTGCTCCCATGCTTTCTAACATGATGTTTTCAGCAATGTTGTCAGACACTTTAAGTGAAAACTAACACAGCATCAAGGTCAGTTACCACACTGATGGTAAATTATTTAAATTAAAAAGGCTACAAGCCAAGACTCAAGTAGAGGGAAAGTTGGTGCAAGACATTTTGTGCACATATGATTGTACAATTGATGAAGCCACTAAGGCTGTGATGTAACTCGGTACGAAGGGATTCTCTGCTTCTTGTGCTAATTTTGACCTAACAAATAGCACCAAGAAAACAGAAATTCTCTACACATGAACACTAAACCATCCATAGATGTAATTATATATTACAGAAAATGGAGAAATTTTGAATTCTGTGGATAAGTACTCTTACCTTAGCAGTTTATCAACCAGGTATGGTCACGTAGATCATGAAGCTGATGAATGTCTTGCAGAGCTAGCTTAGTATCTGGGAAGTTCTGAAGGACACTATGGGAAAGAAGATGTATTAGACTGCCTACAAACTGAAGAGATACAGAGCCATTATTGTGACCTCATTGTTGTATGCTTGTGAAATCTGGACAGTATGTTAGTACCATGCCAGGAATTTGAATTGTCTTAGGAAGATCCTGGTAAGATAAAGTACTGGACATTGAGGTTCTTTCTCAAGATGAACTGACAAGCATCTTCCTTTGTTTTCTGGAATATATTCCAAATCCTCTGAACTTTTAATATGAAACTTTTATTATCCTGACTGAGACTCTGCTATATCTGAATTGTTTCTTTCTGTTTGCTTGCAATAGTTTCTTTTTAACCTGGGGGCTCTGAAATTTGGCTATAATATTCCAGGGAGTTTTCACTTGCAGATCTTTTTTCAAGAGGGAATTAGTGATCCAGTTTCTATTTTTCCCTCTGACTCTAGAATATTGGGGCAGTTTTTCTGGATAATTTTTTGAAATATGTTTAGACTTTTTTTTGCTGAAGGCTTTCAATAATTCTTAAATTATTTTTCTTCAATGTCTTTTCCTGCTATTTTTCCAATGCGCTAATTCCCTTTTTTCCTATTTTTTTATTCTTTTGATTTTTTAAATTGTTTCTTGATGTTTCATAGAGTTCTTAAAGTTCTTTAAGTAATTATTTACTTTAGTGAGCTTTTGAACCCCCTTTTTATTTGGCCAATTCTGGTTTTTTTAAGGCATTCTCTTCAGTGGATGTCAGTGGACCATTTAGTCTATTGTGTTTTAAGGTGTTATCTTCTTCAGTATTTTTGTGCCTCCTTTACCAAGATGTTGACTTTTTTCACAATTTTCTTATATAACTATAAATTTGTTTCTAAATTTTTCTTTTACCTTTTTTACTTGACTTTTAAAAGAATTTTCAATATCTTTCCAGGACTCTTTTGGGGCGTGAGACCATTTATATTTTTCTCCTTTGGGTTTGGATATAGCAATTTTTACTTTGTCGTTTTCTTCTTAGGTTGGATCTTGATCTTCCCTGTCACCATAGTAAACTTTTATAGTTAAGTTTTTTTGTTGTTATTTGCTCTTTTTCCCGGTATATTTCTTGATTTTTTTTTATCTTATGTTTAAGTTGGGCTCTGCTTGTAGGGCGAAAGAGACACTGTCCCAAGATTCAGGGCTTTTGTGCAACTGTTTTCACAATTAGTTCAGAGATAGAGTAAGTATTCAGTTCTTCCAAGGTGATATGAACCAAGAACAGTTGTGTTTACTGTTTTCCTAGCCTGTTCTCCGGTCTGTGAACAATTAAATCACTTTTTCTGCCTTGGAACTATGACTAGGGTCCCTGTTCCCTTGCCCCACAAGTTATGGAGTCCTTGTAGTGCTCTTTGACCTAGGACAGAGACCTGGGACTGTAATTTGGATTCAAGTATGGGCACGACAACAGAGTTCTGCACCCACTGCTAGAAAAGAACTCCTTTAACATCCTTTGGACCAGTTAACCTGTAGGCCGAGAATTCTGGAAGTCACTGCTACCATTGCTGATAAAGACGTTCCCAAGATCAGCTGGTTATTTATTGGGAAAGAGGTGTGGCCTGCACTGGACTGTGAATTATAGTTACTTACTCTAATTTTGGCTCTGGATGAAATGCTAGAAAAAGATGAAGGAGCAAGCCAAAAAAAAGAGAAAATTCCAATAAGTTATAGAATCATAAACTTAAAGCTGTACATAAAGCTGTAAAAGACATCCTAATAAGTTTGATGTATTTAGTGTCTTTTTTTTTGTTTTGGTAGAGGATGTCATTCTAGTCATTTCATTTGCATAATTCAAAATGGTAACTTCCTATTTTTACTGTCTTACTAACAAGATGCTAACTTCTGTTGCATTTTTTTTTTTTGACAATGCCTTCTAAATTTCAACCCTGTATGGCAACATTACGGTTGCTTACTCTAATTATGGCTCTGGGTGAAATGTTAGAAAGAGATGGAGGTACAGGCCAAAAAAGAGAAAATCCCAATAAATTATAGAATCATAAATTTAATGCTGTTCTTAAATCTGGAAGAGACATGAGAGATTTTCTTGTTTAACCCCTTCATTTTATAGGGGTTAAACTATAAAATGTTTTTTTTCTTTTAATAATATATATATTATTAAAATTTCCTTTACCTTAAGTTTCTCTGAATTATGACATATTGTCATATTTTCATTCAGTTTTTCTCTAAGCATTATGTACACTATATATGTGTGTGTTGATATTTGATAAGTAATTGATAAATTGACCCTGGGAAATCAGGGTCGCACAGATATATCAGAGGTATGAATTGAACTTAGGGCCTATTACTCAAGTTAATGCTTTTTCCATTATTTATTTCCATGTTGAAGAAATTTTTTTAAAAGGAAGAATTTTAAGACAGAGAAAGGCATCGCTGTGTCACTGTATAGAAGTCAAGGAAAATGAGACCTGAGAAAAGATAATTGGTTTGGGAAATTAGAGGATTGTTTTTGTGACCTATTAAGAACTTTTCAAATTTGGTCATAAGGATTATAGAGCTCTTTACATATATTATTTAATTCGATTCTCTGTGAGATATGTGTTTTTATTTTTATTATTTTATTATATGTTATTATATTATATATATATTATATTATAAAATTATATATTATTATATGTTATTATTATTAGAAGAGGAAACAGAATAAGAGGAAATGAGAGACTTTCTCAGGATCCTGTAGCTAGTAATAGCTTGAACTCAACTTCCAGCCTTATCTCTTCATTTCCTGTTTTGGACAAGTTAAATGGAACAGTATCTTTGCCAAGGGACTGTGATTTGCTCAGAAGTCTCTTTCAGTTTGGAATGATTTCTTACCTTACCTATCCTTGTGTAAGTCTAAGTGAGATTCCACATAAGTCCATTTCTTGGGTTCTTGTAACTGAACGTGGGAATCACAAAATGATGATTTATTATCAGTAAATGTTTGAATTCTATACCTGTTTTCTATACTTATATATCCAGGGTCATGTAAATATTTCTTGGGCAAAAAGAGGTCATGAGTGGAAACATTTTAAGAAGCCTTGATCTAGGGACAGCAAGGTTGAGCAGTGGATAGAGCACCAGCTTTGAAGTTAAGAGGACCTGAGTTCAAATCTGATCTCAAATACTTAGCACTTCCTGGCTGTGTGACCCTGGGCAAGTCACTTAACCCCAATTGCCTCAGCCAAAAAAAAGAAGGAGAAGGAGAAGGAGAAGGAGAAGGAGAAGGAGAAGGAGAAGAAGAAGCCCTGATCTAGTTGACAACAATTGTCCTTATGGCTGAACTTCATTTAGAATACATACTATCAAGAAAGGTTTTTCCTGTTCAGTGCTGCAAAAAGAGCAAATTTGTTCATCAATCAGCAAGTATTTGTTAAGTTCCTACTATGTGCCAGAGACATCACTAAAACCTGGAAAAGAGGCAGGAAATGGTTCTAGTGATTAAATACTGAGTTTGCATCAGATACTTATAGATTTGTAACACCAGTCACATAATTTAGGCCTTTTTTCTTTTTAGGCCTTCATTCCTTGCTATAGTGAAAAATATTATTAGATCACAGGCTCCTTGAGGGAAAGGTTTTTTTTTTGTCCTCCTCCTTTTTTTCCATTCCCAGGGGTTAGCACATTGCTAGATGTATAATAGAGCTTAGTAAATAATTCTTAACTTGATTCTAGCACTTAGGTCCCAAGGTTATATGTAAGATTCAATTGAGGTAATGTAAAGCCTTTTGTAAAATTTTAAGTGGTATTCAGTTCAATTGGAAGGAAATAGTATCTATTACATGCTAATCACCATGCAAATATTGCCTCATTTGATGCTCCCAATAATTCTCAGAGATAGGTATTACCTCCATTTTACAACTGAATAAACCAAAGCTGATGATAATTAAATGACTTGCACAGATTGGGGCTGGATTCTAATTCTGTAATCTTCCTAATTCCACCCCTAGCACTCTATACTCTACATCACCTAGAAACAAAGGACTTGGGTTTGGATCCTGACTCTACTTATTTCATGTGTGATCTTGGACAAATCATTTCCTTCATTGCACCTTTACTTTCTTCATCCAAAAAAGGAGTTGGACTAAATGGCTTCTAAGTTCTCTTCCAGTTCAAAATTCAGTATCTCAACAAATAAATATTGATTAGAGTGATTATTCAGGTTTGTCAGAGTATTACATAGATATAGACATTTCAAGCAGATCCCATTATTCATGAGATTCTTGAAATATGAGCAGGATTGGCTTTTGCCTTTGGGACTTCACGTATCTCATGACTTCATGGAACACAAAGATGCACATGAGACTATATTCAGAAGTATTGATTAATTATCTGTCATTAGAGAGAAAAACTGTAAAACAATTGGATAGTAATAGTAATAGAAATCATAACAATAGGAAATGGAAAAATTAAGTAAGATTGATCAATATCAATCACAAAAACTAAGTTTCATAAAACTGAAAATTGTCCGGGGTGAATTTGGGTAGTTCACAGTAATTTCTGTGGTCTTTTCACAAGAAAAAATCAATATTTCATTGTACAATCCCCATTCAGCTTGAATCGAATTCTACTATGAATCATATTATCTTACTCTTAGATAAATGTACCAACCAATATCAACAGTAGTATTAAGTTAATTTATAGTTCAATAGATGATTAAGTGCTATATAATATATATATATACTATCTATACAACTTACCAATATTTTTTGTTATAATAAAAACTTTTACAGTACTTTTATAATCTACACTGTGAAATTAATTTCTGTTGGGAATAATGGGAAGAACAAGAATAACAATGGAGTATTATTTTAATCAATTAATAAAATGTTATTAATTATGCTGGATATTTAGGGCACAAACACAAAAGCTCCCAAAGAACTTTGCTTTCTTTCAACTGGGATTTATGATTTGTTCTGAAATAAGTAAATAAATGTAAATTAATGCCCTAAGGCCTCTTAAGGACTATGGTTTCACACGAATCAGGCTCCTCCTAATTCTACATTGTTGAGCACATTATTTTCAATTATTTAGAAACAGATTATTTGACTTGTTGCAGAAACTTATGCTCTACTGGCTAGGATCTAGGACCCTGGATCTGGGTGTGGTGAAAGATTATATTTCTGTCATCAAAAGACTAACTCATTGAAGTCCCTTTTTTTTGTTGTTTTGAAAAGGGACATTTTTAACCTATTAAGTGGAATTGATATTCTGTGATTAGCTACAAACATTACTTCTCAGCACACAATCCCCCTGTCTCCTTAAATATCTGTCTGTAAAGCAAAACAAAATTAGTTAAGCAGAATAGTCTAACATAGCAAAAAGAAATGACAGCACGGGCCATATTTGGTTCCCACCATTTGACAGGGTTATATTCTAAGATTAGGCACCTGGAGTCAATTACAATCCATATGAATTCATTGGCTTTTAACTCAATCTTCATCCATCAATATTGTCATCATGAATACTTTTTCAAGTTCATTTTTTCCTCCTCCCACTCTGCATTAATTTATATAAATCTTCTCAGATTTCTCTTCATTCTTCCAATTTATTTTTCTAATATTACAGCAATATTCTATAATATTCATATGTTGCATTTTGTCTCATCGTTTCCCACTTGATGACCAAATAATTTTCTTTCATACTTTTTGTTCTGATATAAACAGTGTTGCCTTAACTATTTTGGTGTAAATGGGAACTTTCTTTCAATAAGCTACTTAAGGATATGAACCCAGTAGTGGGATAATTGGATTAAAACATATCAGCTATGGCTTAGAATTCCAAATAGGTTTTGAGAATTGGTAGACTAATTCATAGTGCCACAAATTGCATATTAATACACCATCTTCTCATAGTTCCTCCAGCATTCACTGATTTCACTATATGCCAGCTATCGTCTTTGACAATTTGTCAGTAGTAAGATGATATTTCTGTAATGTTTTGATTTCTCTTTTTGTTAATAATTTGACCCATTTTCATATAGTTGTTAATAATTTTCATTTCATCTTTTTATCAAATAATAGTTAATTGCTTTCCCCAGTTACATGTTGAGGGAAATTTTAGCATTCATTTTTTAATTTTATTATTATTAAAGCTATTTATTTTCAAAACATATGCATGGATGATTTTCAACATTCACCCTTGCAAAACCTTGTGTTACAATTTGTTTCCCTCTCTTATCCCCACTCCTTCCCCTAGTTGGCAAGTAAACCAATATTGTTAAACATATGCAATTCTTCTATATATATTTCTAAATTTATCATACAGCATGAGAAAAAAATCAGATCAAAAAGAAAACAAAATGCAAGCAAACAACAATAAAAAGAAAGAAAATGCTATGTTGTGATCTATACTCAGTCCCCCCAGTCCTCTCTCTGGGTACAGATGGCTCTCATCATCACAAAGTCATTGGAACTGGCCTGAATCATCTCATTGTTGAAAAGTCATGTCCATCAGAGCCGATCATCATATAACCTTGTTGTTATGTACAATGATCTCCTGGTTCTGCTCATTTCACTCAGCATCAGTTCCTGTACGTGTCCCCAAGCCTCTCAGAAATTATCTTGCTGATCATTTCTTACAGAACAATAATATTCCATAGCTTTCATACACCATAGCTTATTCAGCCATTTTCTAACTGATGAGCATCTGCTCAGTTTCCAGTTTGTCACCATGACAAAAAGGGCTGCCATAAACACTTTTGCACATGTGGGTCCCTTTCCCTTCTTTAAGGTCTCTTCAGAATAGAAGCCCAGTAGAAAAACTGCTGGATCAAAGGGAATGCACAGCTTAGTTGCCCATGAAGCATAGTTCCAAATTGCTCTCCAGAATGCTCTCCAGTTCACAACTCCACCAACAATGTATTAGTGTCCCAGTTTTCCCACATCTCCTCCAACATTTGTCATTAAATGTTCTTGTCATATTAGCCAATCTGAGAGATGTGTAGTGGTATCTTAGAGCTGCTTTAATTTTTTTCATTCATTTTTGCAAGATTTTGAGTTTTAAACTCTTCTCCCTTCCTCCTCACCACTCTTCTGAAGGTATAGGTCATACATGTGATATCATGTAAAATATATTACCATTATTAGTCACAGTTATGAAAGAAACAAATTGAAAAATACAAAAAAATAATGTAAATGAAAAATGCTTGTCTGCATTCAAAGTTCGTTAGCTCTTTATCTGAATGTAGATAGCATTTTGTTAGTGAGTCTTTTTTTACATATCTTGGATCATTATGCTCTGAGGAGAACTGGGTCATTCATAGTTATTCATTACACAGTATTGCTAATGCAATTTACAATGTATTCCTGGTTCTTTTCATTTCAGTTTTTATCAGTTCATACAATTCTTTCCAGCTTTTTTTCTAAAATCCACCTGTTCATCATTTCTTATTGCACAATAATATTCCATTACATTCATATATCATAGCTAGTTCAACCATTCCCCAACTACTGGACATCTTTCCAATTTCCAATATTTTGGCTCCATACAAAGGACTGTTGTGTGAGTGTGTGTGATATTATTTATGTTTTATACATATATATATATATATACATACATGTGTGTATATATGTGTAATATATGTAGGTATATATATATATATATATATATATTCTGTATGTTTTAGTCTTTTCTCTTTTTGATGCTTCCTTTAGGATAGAGATCTAATAGTGGTATTGCTGAATTTAAGGGTATGCAAAATTCGGTTGCCCTTTGGGCATAGTTCCAAAATGCTCTACAGAATGGTTGGATTGGGTTGCAACATCATCAGTAGAGAATTAGTGCCCTCATTTTCCCATATTCTCTCCAACATCTATAATTTTCTTTTTTGTCCTATTATCCAGTCTGAGGTATGAAGTGGTACCTTAGAACTGTTTTAATTTGTATTTATCTAATCAAAAGTTATTTAGAGCTTTCTTTTCATATGCCTATAGATAGCTTTGATTTCTTCATCTGAAAACTGCCTGTTCATTTCCTTTAGCTATTTATCAATTGAGGAATGGTTGGTATTCTTACAAATTTGATTCAGTAATCTATATATTTGAGAAATGAGTCCTTTATCAAAAACATTTGCTATAAAGATTGTTCCCCTCTTTTCTGCCTCCCTTCTAATTTTGGTTGCATTGGGTTTGTTTGCACAAAAGTTTTTTCATTTTAATATAATCACAATTTTTCTATTTTACATTTTGTAATGTTCCTGATTTCTTCTTTGGGCATGAATTTTTTCCTTCTCCGTAGATCCAAGAAGCAGACTATTCCTTGCTCTTCTAATTTGTTCATTGTGTGACTCTTTATGTCTAAGCTTTTAGATGCTATACCATTTAATATATGTGTTTAGTATTGATATTATTTTAGTATTTAGCATTGATATTGCTTCATTGTCTATAGTACCTTTTAGCAAGATGTCATTTCTTTCCTTTGCTTTTAATTAGAGTTATTTTTGCTTTTACTTTGTCGGAGATCAAATTATTATCCCTGCTTATTTTTCACTTCATCTGAAATATGATAGATTCTGCTCCAGCCCCTTATCATTACTCTATGTGTTTTTCTGTGCTTCAAGCGTATTCTTTGTAAACAGTATATTGTAAGATTCTGGTTTTTGCTCCACTCTTCTATATGTTTTTGTTTTGTGGGAGAGTTCAGCCCATTCATACTAATAGTTATGATTATTATGTAGCTCCCTACATTCTATTCTTCTCCTTTGTTTGGGAGTACATACACACATGAAAGAGTTATGGTGATTCAATTATTACTTCATCATCTTAGTTGTTGGAAGTCCCTTTACCTACATTTCTTCTTTTAGAAACTGCTTATATCATTTGATTATTTATAGTCTGTGGGTAATCATTCTTATTATATAAACCTACTAACTAATAAAGAAATTATAGTTTTAATTGATAGAAAATCAGCTAGATTTTTTTCCCTCATGTTTGCTGCCAAAGTTCTAGAGAATAATCTATCATCAGTACATCTATTTTCTCACCACCTTATTGCTCATTCCCACAAGTCTGGTTTCTGTCCATACTTTGCTAAGGGCTTGCCTTTTTTGAATATTATTAATGATTATTTCTAGGGAAGAGTTCAGGGATGGACTTTTGATATAATAAATATAATGAACATTTGGCAAGGAAAATATTAATGCAAGTTTGTACTTTCTTAGTAATATGTCTTGGTGAGTTATAAGTGGCTGGGGGACTCTGAAAAATTAAGTGACTTTCCAAAGGGTCCAGCCTATATGTGCCATAGGCAGGACTTGAATTCATATTAACTCACTTTGAAGTCAGCTCTCCATCCACTGTCTAATTTTTATTGATATTTACTTATTGTTACCTCCAATGAGTATTCATCCTCTTAGACTTAATTGAGCAAATGACCTCTGTGATCTAGCATGAAGCTTTTCCCAATCCTCACAGCTCCCCAAACTTTCCTCCCCAAACCACATAAAGTTTATTTTACAACCTATGAGACAGTTTTCTCACATGGATATTTTCTTCCTCATTGAAATCATAGACCAGTTCCTGTCCCTATAGTTTATCATTATATAGGTACATTTAGCTAGTTCAGTAGAATATGACTACATTGAAGACAAGGTATTTGTTTTGTTTGTCAGTCCATCTATGCATCTCTATCATATATCTATCATCATTATCTGTCTGTCTACTCTGACCTATATTTAATCTCCGTCATCTACCAATCTATCTTGGGTACCCATGTACCTATGTAGATATATGTCTGTATGTTCATCATTATCTTCATCATCACATCTCTCCTGTTTTATTTATCTGTCAATTCTTCTATCAGTCAATCTATCAATCTGTTTATCTTCTCAGAGCCTTGCAAAGTATAGGCTTGTTGTCTACCCCTCATTTGGCTTCTATGCTGCTACACTATTATTGCTTTATTTGTATGATTACCCTTTTATTGCCTTTCTCAAAAACTCCACATCCTCCTCCTACCCTTTAAGCATAGTTTTCCTCCAAGTTTCTAATCTTGGATCATTCACTTTTCTTCTCTCTCCAGACAAAACCATCATTTCTAGGATGGCTCCCAAATCTATGTCTACAACCCCAGTTCTCTCCACAGCTTAATTCTATATTTCTGACTACCTGATGGATAGCTTTACCAGGATGACTCAAAAGCCCTCAAATTGTCCAACACTCATTTCACCGTCATCTTCCCCAATTTAACTCCTCCTTTAAGCTCTCTGTTTCTCTCAATGGTTCCACTTTCTTTTCAGTTACTCAGATTCAACAACTCTGAATTATTGTCAGCCCTTCCTTCTAAGATGATTTTTGTAAAAGTACTTAGCACTTAGCAGAGTTCTTGACACATGGGAAGCACTTATATAAATGCTTATTCCCATCTTATCCTTCTCCATTTCTCACCTAGACCTCAGATCCCATTTGGTATCATATCTTGTAATTTTCTCCTCCACAATATCTTTCACCTCTGAGATCTTAACTTCATACTCATTTCAGAACCCCTTGTTTAGGTGTTTGAGTCTTCTTGCCTATTTAAACTGCATTATCACTGGTGTTCTTGCCTCAAGAATACTTTTATTTAAGGACAACTAAGATTCGTTAATTTATTTGCTAAAACAAAGAAATAAACAAAAATTAGTCACATACAAACACACACATGCAATTTCAATGTTTCCTTACCATCTAGGGACTAATGTATACAATATGGTTTCAGCAAAAAGATCCTTTTTAATCTGGATCTGGAATAAATTTATACCATATATATAATATATATTTTATTTTATTATTCTTTTAAATATTTTATAATATATATTTTATATAATATGATGTAATATAATATGATCAAATACAACAACAAAATATAAATAATGTAATATACTATAATCTGGAATCTTTTTTGCCTCAATGGGATGCGGGATCAACAACTAATTTTAGAACTAAGAATACTCAGGTTCATGTTACAATCTAATACATAACTGACTATATGGCCCCAGGAAAATCATTTAATTTTTCTCTATTTTCACAATCTAAAAAATTTGTTATAGAAAAATTTTGACTTGCACTGGTAAAAGTTTCTTCACCTAAGAGTCCTCTAACCAATTAAGTCACAGTTTCATTTCCCACCCCTATTCCTTCATGAGCCAGACTGTAAAATATAATGTTTCCTTTCCTAATTCTCCCACTCTTTGCCTCTTTTACATTCTTTACTTTGTGTCATATTTTTCCTATGTTCCCTGTAATGGATATAGATTACCTTCATTCTATTTGTTGACAATCCTGACTTTATTCAAGGCCTGATTTAGGAATTATATCATTTATGAAGATTTCTTTGGTATACCTTGTAGTTGGAAGTGGTCTTACTAGTCAAATTTCTTCCTTCCTTCCTTCCTTCCTTCCTTCCTTCCTTCCTTCCTTCCTTCCTTCCTTCCTTCCTTCCTTCCTTCCTTCCTTCCTTCCTTCCTTCCTTCTTCCTTCCTTCCTTCCTTCCTTCCTTTCCTTTTTTTTTCTGAGGCAATCAGGATTAAGTGATTTGCCCAGGGTTACAAGTGTTAATTATCTGAGGCCAGATTTGAACTCAGGTCCTCCTAACTTCAGGAGGTGCTCTACCTGCTGTACCACCTAGCAGCCCCACTAGTCAAATTTCTTAAAGCACAGTATATGGCTTTTTTATTTGTACTAATCAGGCTCTCCTTTATAACATATTAATTTATGCATTTGCATCTCCTTTTTGACAACTCCCAAATAGAATATAAGATGCCTCAGAGCAGTTTTGGGGTTCTCTCTGCTTTTGCTTAATCACTGGAGCTCAACATAGAGATAGTGGGTACCTAAAATATGATCATTCAGTCAAATAGAACTTGTAGGAGTAGACAAGATAACCAAAGTAAAAAGGAGGGAGGAAGAGAAGGAGAGACAGAGAGAGAGAAAGAAAAGGAGAGAGAAGGAAGCCCTAGGATGGAACCTTGGTAGATGTTTACATTCAGATTCCTGAAGAAGATAATAGGGGCCATTGAAGAAGAAAGAGAAACAAGAGGTATGAGACAGAAACTGGATAGCATAATTCAAGGATGAGAAGAACATAGAAAGAAGTTTTAGATGAAGCAATGCTTCATATTAGAAAAAGTGTTTATTGTCTTTAGGAAAATGAGAATGATGTGTTTTCTTTTTAAAGTCAGTGGATTTGACATTTGAAGATAATTTTTTGTCAAAACAGTTTGAAGAATACACGGGTGATTTGCAAGTAGTTCTATTGAGTATAACTTACTCGTTTTAGGTATTGTGTAAATCAATAAGCATTTATTAAGCACCTATTATGTGCCAGATATGAGGAATGGGCTGGTAGTTGGAAAGTAGGTCAGTATCAAGGAAAAGAGAAGATTATTTAGGAATTAATAATGGTCTGACTATGTTTACATCTGAAGGAAAGAGTGTCATTGATGTGGGAAATATTAACATTTACAAGAGAAATGTTGAGTGATAATAGTACTAAAGGAAATTGGAATGAATCTAAAAGTTGAAGGAGTTAATCATGAAAAGGAGAAAGGAGTCACTCATGGAAAGGAAAGGGGCTTTGTCTGAAGCCAGGGAAGAGGTTTGAGGAAGATATAGAGATTTGGAATTGTAGTAGAAGGAAACTAAGGGAATTTATATTATTTACCCATAATCCTCTTAGTAAAACTACTGTAAGTATAGTAATGTGAAATTGAAGGATCTGGAATGTAGGTAGGGGTTGATGAAAGACAAAAGTTCTTGGAATGATCAATGTGGAAATTTGATAGGAGAATGGGTCATTAATAAAGGGATAAAAAGGCCTACAGAGCAGCAGTAAAAAAAAAAAAACATTAGAGAATAAAAGATGTGTAGATTTTTTTGTGAATTTCAAATGATGAGAAGCAAAGGGAAGCTTTTGGTTCAGAAATTTTAAAGAAAAGAGAGTTTGGGGAGAAAAGAACTCTTGCCAGTTAGTAGGTGCTCTATAAATGCTTGCTGACTTGACCCGGCTTTCATGTTATTTAGAAAATTCATTGCTTAAAACAAAATTTTAAAAGCTACAAACAACATAAATATAGCCTGAGAGAAGAGAAACATGGTACTGTTGTGCTGTTGTACAGGACAGGGCAGATGGAAGAGCAGGGGACTTTGAAGACTCAGGCAGTCGAGATCTTCACATCACATTATTGTCACTCGAAGCAGCATATATCACAATCGTTACCCAATAGCAAGAACTGGACTGAGGCATATGGTTCTATGTTAGGTACTCCAAGAAGCTAATGAATCTGATATGACCTTTCCCCTGCAGAAACTTAAACAGATGATGTGAAATGATAAAATATCTCTTGGGAAGAAAAAATAAAATGGCACCCAGGGAATACAGCTCTTTAATTCTGGACTCATTCTTTTTATCTGTTAAGAAATGGCAGAGCCCATGTTCAACCAACTCAAATCAAGTCAATAGGCACTTATTAAGTGTTGCTGTGGGCCAGTTACTGTGCCAAGCACTGGAGACACAAATACAAATAAAAATACAGTCTCTGCCCTCTAGGAGTTAAATGCATACATGTCTACATACATGGACAAGCCTTGAGAGAATGTGTGTGTATAAGTCATCTGTTTGTACATGCTTGCACATGCATGAGTATATGTGTGCATATTTTAATCTAGAAGAACATTATGTGCTATGTGCATATATACACACAGGTGTGAATGTCTACCTGTGTATATACATGCTTGTGTTCATGCAAGCAATTTTTTGTTTGTTTTGTTTTAAATCTAAGCACCTAGCATATGATCTTGCATAGAGTGAGCACCTACTAAGTGCTTATTGAATCAAACTGAATTGAATGAGGGAAGACAACACATGAAAAAAACTGCCAAAACATGATTTCCCCCATGGGGCACAGTGGCAAAGTCTGGAGTGTCAGGAGCACAGGGGCTGAAGCAAGCTTAGCCTGGGCACCTCCCCCAAATGGTGCTTAAGGGAATGAGCTATAATTGACTCCCTTCTCCTTTTCATGGTAAACTCACCAGTAGAAAAAAGGGCTTAAGGGACTGCAGGGAGAAGGGAACTGAAGCATGATGGTCAAATATGGAGAACAGAAAGGCTGAGGGGAAAGAGCTTTGATACCTGAAAATAATTCAATTCAGTTCAATTTGATAAGCACTTAGTAGGTGCTCATTATATGTGAGATCATGTGCTAGACATATATTTAAAACAAAACAAGTAAAAAATAGTTTGTATGAACATGTGTGTATACATACAGGTATATATTCACACATGTGGGTACATATGCACATAAACACATAAAGTTCTTCTAGATTATAATGTGCATATATAAATATATATTCATGCATGTGCACACATGTACAGACATATGATTTGTATACACATATTCTTTAAATGATTCTTTGTGTGCATATAATCTATATACACACATATACACATATATGTAAAATCATGTACATATACAGCCATTGGATGGCTAAGTGGATAGAGAGAGCATGGATGCAGGGAGATCTGAGTTAAATTTGGTTTCAAACACTCACTAGCTGTGTGACCCTAGGCGAGTCACTTAAGTTTTATTTGTTGCACTCAGTCCATTGGAAAAGGAAACAGCAAACCATTCTACTTTCTTTGCCAAGTAATGTCCTGGACAGTATTGGCATGCTATGATCTACAAGGCCATGAAGAGCAACATGACAGAATCACTGAATAGAAACATGTGTATACACACATATCTCCATGTACCTCTGTGTGTGTGTGTGTGTGTATAAACATATGTATTTGTATTTACAAGATCCTTTGAAATTCTAGTGGCCCTGATTTTTAAAAACCGAAATCTGCCTTATTTCCATGATTTCCTCCTGGCCAAACCTTTTATTCAGTCAGATTTATCTCAGGCTGGTTCAGTGATTCCGTTTTGGAACTGGAATGAAATTCCATACGCACAGATCATGAAAAGTATTAAAAGCAACGTTATTTAGAAGGAGGTTAAAATATTATGAATTCGGATACAATACTACCACCCTTTGCTCTATATTCACCAAATATAAATGAATATACTGAATCAGAAGTGAATGTAATCAGGATAATGGAAATTCTGCTAAAACTGTGAGAGCACCTAATCTCTATAGATTTTACCTCAGAGACCAAGGAAGTCAGATTAATAATTCATTCAAGCCAGAGGTGATAAGGCTTGTCATCTTAAAAGAAAAACTACCCTAGCCTATCGTAAAATAGAGGTTACTTCTATTCCACCTTCCTACTGACTGACTTCCATTGAGTTAATTCCCAATGGGTGAGTATCTTCCTATGATTATAATAATCTCCCATGTTCTCATGGGTCTAGCTCAAACCCCATTTACCAGCTCTTCTTCTAGGAGACCAGTGGAGAATGGTAAAGGGAGACTTCCCACAGCCCTTCAGTCTCTTAGCCATTGTTGAATGGTACCGATGCTGAAGATCCTCACTTTCAATCGGTGAGCCTTGTCCAACTGGTTTTGAAAGTCAAGAAGTGTTGCAGGTCATATGGAGGGAGATCAAAACAGCTTTTTCTCAGAAAGAAGTAAATGTGGTAGACAAGGCAGAAATATTTTGTCAGTTAAAACCCCAGGAGTCATATTTCAGCATTTCTAAGGCAATTTCATCTGTAACTTTACAATCTAGCTATTCTCTTGGGAGAAACAGAAACAGAAAGGAAATACAAATAAATGAAAAACTAGGAAGGGAGAGGAGAAAGATTCCAGCTGAGTCAGTATCTGCTTTATGGAGTCAAATAGAACATTTTCTACCAGTAAGCACAAAGATTATTACCCAACCAAAACCCATTGGAATCCAGCCCTTTCTTTACCCCTGCCACAAAAGGAAATGAATTCAGTCAGTGAGAGGGAAGGGAATCGATGTTGCTTATACTTCAAAAACTTTTATTAATCACCTTGTACTGGCCAATAAAAATAGCTAATTATATAATTATCCAATTTGTGGGTATTTAATGCATTTGTTATTGGTCAATCTAATGACAGCATCAGAATCAACAACATTTTTTTTCTCTTCTTTAGTTTGAGAGCGAGAGGAAAATCTTAGTGGATGAAAAAATAGGCTTAAAATTACTCTCTTTGTATGTGTGTGTATGTAACTATGTATATATATGTGTGTGTGTGTGTGTGTGTAATCTGATTATGTCTACGACAAACTTTTAATTCATCTAAAATTAATTCTACAGTAATTTATTTCTTATATAACAATAATGTAGGTTACCTTTGTATAGTGTTTTAATGGTTTACTGAGTATATAACAAGATGTAGATTTTGAGCTAACTCTCTTCCCTTGTCAGGAAGAAGCCCATCTGGCTACTATTGAGCATAACTAAGTCCTACCCTGTTTGTATAGAGTGAATTGCAAGAATAGAACTCTTTATCAGCCTCCATTGTTTATTCCTCCAACCTCTGGGCATCTTTAAAAACCTTTGAGATATTGATTAGCAAATCATTAGATGGGTCTGGGACCTGGTCTGCCAGGTTCATTCCATCTGGTTCCTCCAAGATCCCTTTCTCTGAGCTACTCTGGTACTTCTTTTCTGACAAAATCCCAAGGTTGTATTTCCCCTATAAAAGATTTACTCATCTTTGTTAAGTCCTTTCCAGGACTGAACTCCCTATGAAGTATTCTTTCTTTCCCTTATAGGCCTTCCCCTTAATGGCATCTGTCTCTTTACCATTACTAAGTGTGGTTGGTCTGCTAAACTTCTCTATGAATCTAACCTGCCAGTTAATAGCTTACTCTGGTATATTTCTTTTCTTTCAAACTTCTTTTTTTCAAGACTTTCCCAAGTCTGTTTCACATTTACCATTCCTGGTGCCTATTTTACCACTTCATTTTGTCTGTAACCTCTTCTAAATAAACCTTCCTTTTGGCAAAAAGAATTGACATTCTGAAGTTGTCACATGTTTATTTTGAACTAGGAATTACTACCTGGACTTTATATATTGTTTCATTGACTTACTGTGATCACCCCACAAGACGAAAGGGACTCCCATTTTTAACCTTATTTTCTCCTAAAAGATGCTGAGTTTCAGAAAGTTGAAGTGACTCATTAAAGATCATAACAGACACAACTATTAGAAACTGAACTTGAACTAGCTCAAGTCTCCTTCTTCCATGATGCTTTTAAAAAAAATGTAGAACAGTAATTCAGTTCAGCCAGAATGAGAACATCTGAGCCATAATGAATATTGTCTTAATTAAAAGTAAGTATTTTGCACTGTCATTTCTCCAAGAGATTTCCTTCTCCCTCCGGCCCTCACATAATCTTTTTTTTTTTCCAATTAGAAGGGAAATTTTGTTGATGAGAAAATTCTCTCAACCTATGAAAATTGGTCTGTGGTCTTCTGAAATTTAGAATGTATTGAAAACTGATATTTTGTCAAATAAGAAAAATGGAACTCAATTGGGAATCTTTCTGTTCTTTTCCACCTATCCATATTCTAGATATCCTTTGAAGCCGAGCTCAAATTTCCTAACTGCTCTATGAATTTAAGATTCTAACCTCTAATTTCCCCAGTTCCAAACTCTTATATTATTTATGACTCTTCTTGTCAGTCCTTACCCTCAATAAGCTTACAATCTAATGGAAGAGGACAGTCTACAAAAGGAAGCTGAAGAACAGGTAGGAAGTAAAGAATATAGCCATTAAGACATTTTCCCAGCTGGTTGGGAAATGAGGAGTTAGATAGATTCTGGGGGATCTCTTTAAATGGAAACTTGTGGAGGACTTTATTACACTCCAAAATCCTCTGATCAGAGGGGCAAAGGAGACTGAGGATACTGGTGAGGTAGGAGTACCAAGGTACTCCTACCAAAGCTGATGCAATCTCAAGAGGGCTTCTTGGGAACATGGTGAAGACCTGTCCAAAAAACTCCCAGCTAGTGGGAAATCACTGCACAGATTTCAAATAGAGGCAAGAGCTAGATGAAGGAGACTGGCAATACCCACAGATGCAGTAGGAGACCTTGGCGGGCTTAAGATAAGGTCTTTCCCAGGTCTCAATTTGTCTGAGGTAAGGCCCATTCAGTGGTTAAAGACTAAATAAGAATTGAGACCAAAAACTTTTGCCTAAAAAAAAAAAGATCAATCTGGGAGAGAAATACGCTCATTTTCTGACAAGAACAGAAACAATTGCTAGTCACACTCACTCTGAGCCATCAGAACCTTTGAAGGGGAAGGACTAGATCACCTCTGAGCTTCTTCTTAGCAGTAAATCTATGCTGTTGTGCTTGTATTATTGCTATATTCCCTTTAAATTTATTTTGATACTATCCTCACTGGTTAGCTGATGCTGGGTTATGTGCCTAGCATTGTGTTTTCTGCTGTGGGAGATTCATAGGATGGTTCCCCCACTTTCCCCCTGGAAGAATAAAAAAAGCTATCACAAAACAAAATAGGAACATGTGGTTACTTATAAAATGAATTATAAAAATTCAGAGACAAATGGATAAGTGACAGAGGGAACTTGGAGAGTTTGTTAAGGAAAGTTTGGTGGAGACAAAAAAACATCTGATTTTGACTTTGCAAAAAGCAAAGGTTTGGAATATACAAAAGAGAGGGTGAAAAATTTGTTTTAGACCATCTTCTGGTTCAGGAAATTTGATTTTCTTTTCTTTGTTTTTGGCTAGTTCAAGTCTCCTAAACATTCTTCGACTAGTTAATTTGAATCATCTTATTAGAACAATTAGATTTTTAATTTAACCGCTCTCTCCCCAAACTCTCATTTCTAAATTTATTATTAGCCTATGCTCCTGTCCTTAGCCAAATTCCTGGATAATAACAGCTCTATGGATGTCCCATCTTGGCAAACCAACCCACTTCCATTCATTCCCTTATCTGAATGAGAACTCCTTAAAATCAGGTTCTATTTTTTCTTTCTTTTTGTTTTGCATTTAGCATAATGTTTGACACAATAACTGTTAAATGATTTTCATTCATTCATTGATCCATGTATCCATCCATCCATGTATTTATCCTCCCATGTACACATTTATCCTCATATACAACTATTCATCCATTCACTTCAGAGACAGGGTAAAAAGTCCAAAAGGGACGGGAATAATCACTTAATAGAAGAATAGAATTTAGGGATGGAAAAGCTGTTTCCAAAAGGCACAGTAGTTCTAAGGGATGTGGAAAATGGAGATTACTAGAGGAAAAAAAACAGAAGAAGAGAAATAACTTGCCGGTAGAGTCTGTTTAATTTTTCTCTTTGGATTCCCAGCTCCTGGGTTAATGCTTTGCACATAGAAAGTGTTTAATAAGCTTAATTCCTCACTGAATTGAACTAAACCGATTGAGTAAAAGCGTTTTCTCTCACCTGAATTAGAAGCAATCTTGAGAAATTTGATACAAATGAAATATACTATGGATAACATGAGGGGGAGCATTTTACAACCCCTTTGAGGTATAATTGACCTCTTGGATAGTCCTGGAAAACCCTAACCTGGATTGTTTGGTTCGTGGCAACATCAGGTATCCCCAGATATTTCCATCATCCTGCCTATTGTCTTCACTTCACAGTGTGCGCTACATGGCGTGCAAATCATAAATGCAATTACAGCATCTTCCATCAAACATCTGGAACTCTGTCATCCATCACTGGAAAGTTCAAGAATTAGCATGTGCATCTTTCAAGAGAGGTAAAAAAAATACCTCATAAATTAGAAAATACAATAACATTGTTAGAAAAGGATAATGTCAGGATACTTCCAGGTTTATTTGTTGTATTTTGGGTGAAGGTTGGGGGTGGGAAGGGGTAGTGTCAGGATTTTCAATATTTTTAAAGGAAGACTACATTTCCTTTTTGGAGAAAAACACATTTCTAACTGAGGAAACCACAATGACACGCTTTTCCTGAGACAAGAGAAAGAGAGAACCACATGTTCACCTATAATTTTAGAAAGATGGATGAGATACCGAGGCAGAGTCTGCCTTCACCACTTTGAATCACCAGGAAAGAGGCGGAAAGGGGGCACTGTGTCTTTAAAGGAAACAGATTAACTTTAGAAAGGCAAGTTGAAGAAACATCTGTAAAGTGTGATAATAGATTTACTTCCTGAAATTTGGGGTAGACTGGAACTGTTTTGGGCAGGAAGTTCATGCTTCTTATCTCAGGCTTGAAAAAAAGTACATAGAGTGATACAGGGAAACTTAAGCTGAATGCTGAAATGCAATTCCATAATAAAATGATTATTAGAGAAAGCTTAGTCTTAAATAATAAATGCAACATTTAGTTATAAGAGTCATATTTTATCTCTGCTGAAGTCTAGTGCACAGAAAATACGTTAATCTATTCCATTCCCTTCTTGGGGACCTTTTCAGGAGAAAGGCATATACTTTCCTTTTTAAGGAAAGGACTATAATCTCTTGCCTGAATTACTAACTCCAGGATCCAATTTTAATGGAAATTTACATTTAGTTCTCCCACAGCAGCAGTTTTGATGCAGACATTTCTTGGTTTGACCCCCAAAAAATAAATAAAAAACACTAACATGGAGAAAATACTTTGTAATCAGAAAAAAAATAACCTTTGTGCTGTGAGCATGTAGATTTTGGTTACCAATGTTTTAAACTAGAAGGATGGCTACCTCTTTATGGTTACTATGCAATATAGTATCAAATGAACAGGAGAGGTTCTCTAAGTTTTGGTGAAGGGCTCTTGGAATCTGCTCCTAAGTCTCATCCGTTTCTATTTAAAGAAATATGATGGTAGATTTATTCTAGCAACAACTCAGACCAATACTCTTTTGATTTGAACTAGTGTTTTTATGCATGTAAATTAGCATTACCAAACTGTTTAAGTTAGATTAAAAGAGATTGACCTCATTCACACAAGGAAGACCAAGTGGATGAATAAATCAATCATACATTTATTAAGATACACTTGTGTACTAGGTACTGTGCTTGGTTTTAGGGATACAAGAAGAAAATAAATTGACCTCAAGAAGTTTATATTTTATCAGATGAAAAAGGCCTCTTGCAGTTAGACAACCTATAGAATTTTTGATCAGAGTGTATACACACACGTATATGTAGGTGTATATGTTCATGCACATATGTGTATGTGAATGTGTACGTGTATGTTTTTGTGTCTTTGTCTGTAGAATAGCTACTGTTGATGGACAGCATCCTAGGCCCAGAAATTAACAGGAGAAAAAAAACAGACTGAAAACTTTAGAAAACTGAATATTCTTTTTTTAATGACTTCAAGCATTCTGTTATATTTTTATTAGCTTTGATTAGAATCTCAGTCTCTAAATCATAGAATATCATACTTACTGATAAATTTGAGAAGAATATCACCGAAAGGACAATGGAAAAGTATATTATGAGCATGAATAGACTGAAATCATACTACCCATCTGGAAACGCAAGGGAGAGATGGTCATAAAGCATGATATCAGAAAACTGGGAAAACAATACATTGATAAGATCAGGAGGACAAGCAACTCTATGTCCTTTTTTGCTATCTAGGAAATAGCAAATGAGTTAGAAGAAAATATTCACTATGTTGGGGGAATGCCCTTTGACTGATAGATGGTACACCATGGACAAGAATCATCCTAGATGGTTAGTTATAGATAGGTGTGACCACATCATCCAGCCAATTTCCACAGCACTGAGTTCACAGGCAGATATTTTAAAGTATAAAAATAAAAGCCAATTTGTGAACTTTGGCCCAAATATTTGAAGAAAGCAGTATTCACTTCTACATCAAGCAGGCAATCAAATTGAATTTATTATATGGAGCAGTTCAGTAGATCATTGAATAGAACACTGGACCTAGAGTTAAAGTCTTAAGTTCAAATTTGGCCCCAGACACTTAAGATCTGTGTGATCTCAGGCAAGTCACTTACCCTTTGTTTGCCTCCTTTATTTGTGTACAAAACATAGATAATAATAATATCTACCTCCCAGGGCTGTTGTAAGGACTAAATGAGATAATAAGAGGAAAGCATTTAGTGCAGTGCCTGGCAGTTGGAAATGAGAGACAGGTCTGGAGAAAGAGCAAAGTTGGACCAATAGATCTGAGAATCATAGAGGTGATTATTGAATTTATGAGATCTGATGAAATCACCAAGAGAGATACTCTTTCTAAAGTATCTAGAGGAAGGAGGGAAGAGAAGTCAATACAAAATCTAAGAGGAAGCCCATGGCTAGAAATCATGACTTGAATAAAGTTCAAAGAAAATAATCTGGGAAGAATTGGGCACATGGGTAGGAAGAGAACCTGGGTAGGAAAATTTGTCACAAAAACCTGGGGAGGAGTAACCATGAGAAAATGATGGACATGTTGAGGGCTGCAGAGAGGCAAAAAAAAAAGTCTGAGCATTGAGAAAGGGCCATCAACAAATTGGATCATTAACAGATCATTGGTAACTCAGAAATTTCAATTGAATCATCTGAATTCAGATTGCAAAGTTAAAAAGATAGTGAGGAAAGAAAATAGAAGGATAAATTGTGTATTCTTGGGAGTTTTAACTGGAGGAGGGACAGACCAAATGAGGGATTTTTAAGCATTAAGAATACCTGGATATGTTTGTAGACCGTTTGTACACAGTCAGTAGATGAAATCTTTGAAGACTCGTGAAAGAGTAAGGAGTAGAGAGAAAGCAATCTGCTAGAGAAGATGGTGGAAGTAAATCACTTATGCTCACAGAGAGGATTGCTTTGGCCAGGAGAAAAGCCATCTTTTCATGTAGGAGAAGAGAAAAGGAAGACAGAGATTAAAGTTATCTAAGTGGTGTGAAGTGAGGAGGAAGAGGGAAGAGGGGGCTCTCAAAGACGGTTTCCATTTTATCAGTGAAATACAAGGTAAGATACCCATCTGAGGGAGTTGGAAAGAAGGAAACATGGGAGGTTTTGAGAAAGGAGAAAAGATCTGATAGAGTGAGTATGGGGTGAGGGATAGTGAGTTGATTAGGAAGGTAAAAAAAGATTGGCCAGAGGTAGTAGGGTGGAGTTGAAAATATATATCATAAAAGTAGGTGAGACCTAGTCAGTGGAGTTTCATGAGATTCTTCAGCTTTATCCAACAGCAAGGAAGTAGTAGGGAAGGCAGCAGATGGGAAAAGGGACCTAAGGCTAACTTACCAATAACAAGAAAGTGTAGACTTCTAGCTTGCCAAGGGATCCAGAGCAGGAAGGGAGAAGAATATAAACAAGTGCAGATGGTCTGGAAGGAACTGAGAGATTGGAAGTAGAAGTAAGGACAGGAAACAGGGTTGAGGGTTGTAGGCAGAAGGAGAGTGGATATGATATTAGAGAGCAGTCAGATAAAGGGATTTGAGAGTTCCCAAAGAGAGCTCACTTTTGCATGATGGTAAGTCTTTCTCTCAGTGTAATAGGGATGGGGTAGAGGTGAAGATCGTGGAAAATGGAGGAGGGGAAAGGTAACTGAGGTGGAGTTGATGTCAGACTGGGTTCCTGGAGCACCATGGGATGGATGCTTAAGGAAATCAGGAAGTTCTTTTGGGCATGTCCATGAAAAACAACTGTTCAGTGGTATTCCCAATGTGCCAGTGAGCATGCAGCAAAGACAAGGCTTGAACCCAACTCTTCATGCTTCTGGGGTCAGCTTTCTATCTACTATGAATCACATACAAATATAACATATGTATACCTGTATACATGCACATATCTGTGTATAGATACATATATACATATGTATACACATATATTCATATACACACATAGGTGTATGTATATGTGTTTGTGTGTACAATCATACGATCTTGTATATATTTGTGAGAGATGCGTATATATACACATATAAGTGAATATCTCAAAAACATATTGCCATACTTCTTTTTTTGTGTAGTGATGCTGTGAAAGAGAAGCCCAGTGTAGACATTTTTGTCACAGACCCCAAATAAACAATTTCAGAAGGCTTTGTACCAGTAGAATCTCACAGTTTTCACTATTTTTCTTTTTAATCTATGCCTTTAGCTGAGCTCCTAGGCACATAAAAGAAAATTATACATTCAAATCAATCTTGTAATTACAGTCACTTCTTGATTATCTCTGAAAAGGAGGAACACAGATAGAAGGGGTAGATTCCATTTACTGTACGGATCATTTCTAATCCGTTGTTATCCCGGTGGCAGAACAAACACAGGCTGGGAGTCTGGGGACTTGGAATCCAATCCTGCATCTGCCACTAACTGGTGATGGAATCCTTACCTAAATAAAGCTGCCCCCTTCACTCAGTTTCCTCACTAGGAAATTACAAATGGCGGTCCGGTTCATTAAGCTCCCTTTGAGCTGCATCTATCATGGAGGTAGCTCTTCTAAACCTAAATCTAAAAATGATAAAATGTTCTTTCTTGTTTGAATGTTGCATTTCCCCAGACATCTTTCCATTATCTTTTCATTATAATTCTCTTAGTAGTTTTTAGAGAACCCAAAGGCAAAGATCAGGAGACAGAAATAGGAGATAGGCCTTGATAATCAGCTGATGACTCCAATCACTAATCTAAAACAGAGAAACAGCAGTATTCATTGCATTGCTTATATTCCCTCTCTGCCTCAGGGAGGAAGGATGGGGCAGGGCTGTGTGGAGGCCAGCTCAAAGGGCTCACATATTGTTAATTTTTGGTGTGAGTATTTGCATCTCAGAAAATAATAAATATTAGAACATGCTTTATTGTTTGATTTTTTGACTTAAAAATGTTAATAAATTTTAAAATGTGTCATTTTTTTTCTGGAAAGTTGGTTGGTGAATATTTCCCAGCATACAGCCAGATTGGGGTACAGTAGGGTTCTTAGTTACACACTGGGTATGTTCTTCGGCAAACTAGTGAGAGGGTATGAAAGAAACTAAACAAAGATGACTTTTCATTGGCATTGCTGAAGGAACAATCATTTCTATGAGACTCTTCCGTGACTGTTACCAAGGAGGATCAGTGGTAATACTATTCAGGCTGGCAACCCCCATCCTTTCCAGGAATGGGATCTCCCTTGGACATACACAGGCCATGCTTTATGCATGTCTACGATGAAATTGCAGATCATTTGACTATTTAAACATGTTGTGGCGGTAGAACTAGGCTGTTAGATATTGGAGATCTTCCAGACATGGAGTATCATGTGGGCCTGGGGGCATATAAGATACTTGATCCCAGTTTGGGAAAAAAAAATATTTTGTGGAGCATAAAATCTATAATAGATTGAATTTAAGCCAAGGAGTCTCATTTGTCTAGAAATCCAATATAAGAAAAAAAATCCCTTCACTTTCCCCATCTGCCCCCCTTCCCCAAGGGAGGCTTCATCAGCTCCCCTAGAAGTTTCATTCTGTGAGTATCCCCTGGATGTCAGAATTCCTGTGGCCAGGGGACTATTTATTCATTGAAGCTGATTGCTCAGAGCAATCCATACTGCCGGCTTTGCTCTTCCTCCTTTTTCCTTCAGGAAAACTAGGCAGAAAAAACAAGCATTGTGGCAGACCAGGAAAACTCAGGAGCAAGACAACTACATGTTTATCCTCTGCTTAGAGTGCTTGCAGGACACAATTAGGGAAAAAAACACCAGAGATTAACTAGTCCAGTTTCCTGGAGGAAAAAGACTCTTAGAAAGAGGAACCAATTTGGCCAAAGATCATAGAGCTAGTTACTGGTAGAATTAGTAGGACCTTGCCTCTGAGAGCAGAAACTTCCTATTTTCCAGGCCAGTTGGTCTACATGTTCCCCATACTACCACTTCCCCCATCCTTGGCATAATGGTTCTGAGTCTTGTTATTCTGTCCTTATTAGTAGTCAAGCTAAACTAACACCTTTGTTATTATTGTGACTCCTTTTGGGGTTTTCTTCACAGAGATACTGGGCTGGTTTGCCACTTCCTTCTCCTGCTCATTTTACAGATGAAGAAACTGAGGCAAACAGGGTTAAGAGAGTTGACCAGAGTTACACAGCCAGTAAGTGTCTAAAGCTGGATTTGAACTCCTGAAGATCAGTCTCCCTCTTCCAAGACCAGTATTCTCTTTAGGTGTTCAAATTAACAGCATCTACACTCCATACACTGCTCTGTTCCCCTGTTCCCCTCCCCTACAGATATATATCACCCACAGCATCATTTGATAAGGTAAACAAGAACACAGGACAACAATCCCAAATTCAAGTCAGGATCAGCATCTTTCCAAGGTCTCTCCTCTAGCATCTTTATTGTGGGATGTTTCCTAATTTAAATAAGCAAATCACCTCCCCACTGATTCTGTGTCAGTAGATTATACACAAATTAAGCATGTGTGTAAATTACCCTCCCAGGGAGTCCACTTCAAAGAGATTTATTTAACAAAAATAAAAGAAGGCAGCTCCAGGTAATATGGACAGAGATCATGAATGTCACTCAAAATCAAAACCACAAGAAGCATATATCAGTGCTTGATAGACTGCTGCTCAGCACTTCACAAAGGTAACATGGTACGGGAAGGGGACTCAGGGGTTCAAGTTTCATCTCAGAAAATACTGTGAGCACAGGCAGGCCACTTAACCTCCCTATTAGCCTCACAACTTATTATGTTATACTACGAAGAAGATTCTGAACTGCCTTGGAAATGGGAATTCACGGAGGAATGAAATCACAGGTCTAAGAGCTATATCCATGTGTGTTTACCAATTGTCTAAGGATTATTTAACTAGGTGACACAGTGGATAGAACACTGAGTCTTGAGTCAGGAAAATTAATCTGGCCTCAAACACTTACTAGTTCTGTATTCCTGGGCAAGCCACTTAGCCCTGCTTGCCTCGGTTTCCTCTTATGTAAAATGAGCTGGAGAAGAAAACGGCAAGTGTTTTTGCTAAGAAAACCCCAAAGAGGGGCACAAAAAGTCGGACATTACTGAAATGACTCAAGAACAACAAGAAAAGGGATTGTTCTGGGTCCTAGGAATAAACAATATGAATAATAAATTTGGCATCTATGTAGAGCTTCAAATGCATGTCCACATTTTAAGCTCTGTATACATCATTATTACTATTTTATAGGTGAGGAACCATGGTTTGGAGGTGTTTAGTTACTTACTTGTGGTTATAGAGTGAATATGTGTGTTAGCAGGAGTAAAATCTTGATCTTTCCTGACTTTAACCAGGGCACTTTTCATACAGAAGGAAAGAGTGAGGTGAAGTTCTCTAAGAAAAGTGGAAACTGGAGAGATCTCTTTCAAGAGTTCATGGAGAAGATGATACCTTAACTGGACCCTGAAGGAAGTGATGTCTTTCTAGATAAAGATGTGGAAGCCGTGCTCAGGGGACTATTATAAGATTTCTGCGTGTGTGTGTGTATGTGTGTGTGTATGTGTGTGTGTGTGTGTGTGTGTATGCATGTGTAGTTACAGAAGGATGGGATAACTAGGATAGTTTTAGTTTTTTACATCTGCCAGAGAATACTGGTCTTGGAACCAGGGACTCTGATCTTCGTGAATTCAAATCCATTCTTAGACTAGCTATGTAACTCTGGTCAAGTCTCTTCCCCCTGTTTGCTTCAGTTTCCTCATCTGTAAAATGAGCAGGAAAAGGAATTGGCAACATCTCTACATCTACATGAGGAAGAGAAGGAAAGCAAGAGAAGACTGGAGGGTATCTTGAAGTGCAGTTGTAATGAGTCAATCCACAAATAGTTATTGAGCATCTATCATGCTCTGGGAAAAGACATCCAAATGAAAATGCCCAACAGATGCCTAGAAATTCAGGACTGTAACCCAGATCTAGAGATTTGGGAGCCACTGGAATAAAGGTTACTATGGTGATTATGGCAAAGCCTTTGTTAATAAGTGTAATGGGCTGAAGCTCGAGTTGATGCACCAAAGGCTTTTCCCTTAACCTGAATTCCTGACTCCGGCTGATTTTAAAATACGCGGTCATCACAAATAAGGTTATTTTAAAATTTAACAAACTAAATTGAAAGGAAAATAGTTTTTTATGGATCTGTGATTGAGCTAAGTCAATCTGTTTTGAAATACAAATGCAAAAAGCTTTGATGCTATTTTATGGAGGGTGGACATGTTTTATTTTATAGAGAATGGAGGGTGGATATATTTTATTTTATAGAGAATGGATAGTATTGTATATTATGGACTAATGACAAAAGGGAAACACACAAATATTCTCTGGATTACAGGATTAAGGATGACTTTAAATCTGCTGAACACACAAAGCATTAAACAGGATTTGAACACATTACCTCCACTCTAATTCTGTTGGCTCATTGTTAATAGATTCTATTGAACTTCTTTGTTGCACATAGCCTTGATTTAGGCACCAGGTGGCAGTGACGGACTACCCCCAGAGGGTAAATATTTATTCGATACCTTATGGAAATGAGATGATCCAGATAGTTCATACTTTTAGAGGTTAAGCTAAGCAGCAGCAAGAGCTATTAAATAGGCAAGTTGTCCTTAACGTAGATTATAAAATCACAGGAATTCACTTGAATCACCTGTTTTTAGAAAAATAATACCCTGGATAATGAGGAAAGGGGGAGGAGACAGGATGAACTCAAACTGTTCCAAGAAACTTTATCTCTTGTGATTCTTTTGCTAGTTGGCTGAATGTCATTGAGCTAATTTTGGGTGGCTGGTATATCTGCATCTCAGGAAGACCTGAGTCCAAATTTACTTTCTAACACCAGCTGTATGATCCTAGACAACTAACTCAATTCCTGATTGCCTCGATTTCTCCACCTTTAAAATAGTGATAATAATAGCACCTACTTCCCAGGGTTGTTGTGAAGATCGAGTGAGATAAGATTTAGAGCATATTAAACACTGTATATTAATCATTTCAATTTTATAAATTTTTATCAAGTATCCAATACACTGTCCTAGACACTAAGGACACTGTCCTTATGTAAGGACACTTACATATGAAAATGTACGAAAAATTATGTAATCCTTCTCAAGAAAATTGTTTCTAGCAATTATTCATTGCTAGCAGAATTCATGGCATAATGGAAGGAGTCTTGAAATGAAAGTCAATAAAAATCTGATGTCTCTCCTTCGAATGGTGCCATGTCATCATAGTTAAGTATAATAATGTCTACACATGCAAAATTAAGAGATATGGTACAAACCCATAGGAATGCTACTTTCCAGTGGGGAAAAAGAAGAGTTCTGATGATGCAATAAAAACAGGAGTGGAAAAAACAAATCAATTAACCTATGACTTTTGAAAGCAAATATGTATATACTTTTGCTGAGGCAATTGGGGTTAAGTGACTTGCCTGGGTCACACAACTAAAAAGTGTTAAGTGTCTGAGACCAGATTTGAACTCAAGTCCTCTTGACTTCAGGGCTGGTGCTCTATCCACTGTGCCACCTAGCTATCCAATATTTATATTTTTTAAAGAAAGGCTAAGTCACGTAAGGAAAGGATTCATAAAAAATAAAATAAAATAAATGAGTATACTTGTATCTACTGGATTCACTGTCTTTGAAACTCTTCTTTCTCTGTGGTGGTTAGATGAAGAACCCAACCTCTTTGTGTTATCTACAGATTCAGCTGTTAACAATGTCGTTGATCCAAGCCCAACCGAAAACCCTTACTCTGGCTTGTCAGCATTAATTAACTCAATAGATCTTGTAACTTCTCTTGGAAGAGAGAGTTACAATATGGATCCTTCCCCATCCACATCCCCCCCCCCCAATTTGTTGCTTCTGATAAGCAGAAAAAGTGGGATCATATGATAAGACTTGTAAAAAGATTCAGCATGCTATTTAAATATTTCCTGCTTTACCTCATTTTTTTATATTTTCACAGGTTTATGGATCTTTCAATTTTGGTTCATCATTTCCTGTAATATGTCTGGGTGTATGTTAAAGGCAAAATGCAAGGGGTATTAAAATAGAAACTGTAATCAAGCAGTAGATCATTAAAATTGGGGAAGGATGATTAAGGACTAGAGCAGAGACTTGAACTATCTCTACACAATTAGAACAAAACTCAGTAGATTAATGAACAACTTAATCAATCAACCAAGCATCTGGTTTGAATGACTTTTTTTTCCTTTCCATGGAATTGAGTAGGAATTTTATTTTTATTAGATTTAGCAGCCCTGATCAGTTTGATGTATAGATAAGGTTTCAAATTCCCTAGACCATTACCTTCCAAGAAAAAAAAATGAACAAAGACTTCTGATTTATCCAGTTTCTTGTTCTTTATAATCTCAGAAAAAAAAAATCTTATGATTTCAGAATCGGAAGAGATTTCATAGACCACCTTGTTGTACTCATACCTGAACAAGAATCCTAGTGGTTCTCCAGACTTTCTAAAAATTACCTCTAGAGAAGGGAAGCCCATTAATTTCCCTGCTTCTACTTTTGGATATCTTTAATTGATAGAATTTTTTCCCTTTACATGTAGTCAAAAATCTGCCTCTCTGAAACTTCCACTGATTGTTGACCTTGTTTCAACCCTTTGGAGTCAAATTTTCCCACAATAGTGTCCTTTATATACTTAAAGATAACATTTCTATAGCCCATTTATCTTTACTCTAGACTGAATACTGTCATTCCTTCAACATGACCTTAAGTCCATTGGCCATCCTGGTCACTTCCGTCTAGACACTCTAAAGAATGTTGATATTCTTGCTGGCACGTAGGAGATGCTTAATAAATGCTTCTTCAATGATTGATCAGTTCCCACATTTTATTGCTCAGAATTTAACACAATATTCCATCTGGGGCTTCATTGGGGAAAATAATGTCATACTTTAACTTCCCTACTTTCCTCATTTGAGGCAGCCTCTTAATGGAACCTTAATTTGCATGAATTCCTTCAGCTGACTTGTCACACTGATGACTTACACTAAACTACTGAAATGCCATTTTTTTTCCCATTTAAACTACTGTGTAGACTTGTTTTTCCTTCTTGGGCTTATTTTATTCCCAAACAAAATCTCCAGATTAAAAATGATTCTCTATTTACCTTCCTTTTTTGACCTTCTTTATCTCCTTCTTTCCTTCCTTTACCTTTCTTTTATTCTCTCCCTCTCTCTTTCCCTTCTTCCTATCTCACTTTCCTTTTCTCTCCCCCTTCTTACTTTTTGCTTCTTTTTTTCTTTTTCTTTCTCCTTTTTTTCATTTTTTAAAGGAAGCACATTGTGCTTTTTGTATCATTCAAGGATTCAGATCAAATACATTGGCTTGAGTGATCTGAGTTAAATAAACTTAGGAAGAAGTTAGAAAAAGTCGGATAAGGGTGAAAAAAATGGTGGCAGTTTCTTGGTAAACTGAGAAGTTCCACTGTGGCTCAATCACAAAAACGGCAATGCAGGCAATTATAGTTAATGCACATAACTCCTCTTGACTTCCTCGACGCTGATAAGTCTTTCCTTAAATAGACTCCCAGAAGACCCAGGTGATGAGCATCCTCACGAGCCATCTGTCATTAAATCCATCCCCAGGAGAGCAGCTTCTCTCCTGACAATTAGCAGTTTTTCTGTGTCTGCACTGTGCTGTGTGTACCTCAGTACAAAAGTTCAGCTCTTTTCTTGAACTCTACCAGTCAGGGATTGCTGAATTTTTCTGTGCCATGAAATCAGCCATTACAAGTGCTGTGGAGTGTTCAGGAACAGGGAGCAAGAATAATCCTAGGGTTCAAAGTTGGGCTACAGCCTCCAATATTAAAGCAACAATGGGAGCCTATGTTTGTGATTCCATCTTGATTATGTTGATATCAGAAAAAAAATCAGAGGAAAAGAATACACAATATTTCTAACCTCTTGAAAGTCATTAGGCACTTTAGCCTGTAGAAGTACTTATTAAAATAAAATAGGTCTGGATGAAATTAGAGCAGGGCAGTTCAAGTATGGCTCATCATCCCTGTAAATATTTCTTTGCTAATTCTCCCATCAGAATGGCACCTCTTTCCCCAGTCAGGAAAGAAAAAAATCCTTCATTATTTAAATGGCAGAACAATTAGATAAAAAACATTAACAAGGAAAATCAAAAATGGGTTTCAGCAATACTATTTTAGATAATACAGTCTTTATGCAGTCTGTTCCATTAATATATTACTAACCATGCCACAACTGATAATGAACAAGGTGCCCAGGAATACTCACAAAACATAGGCAATGTTTCTGTGACTCGTGATGGAAGAAGAGGTCAGAAATCTAGACATAATGAAAGCACCCCCCTTCCAAAATGTTATATTAGAACTCAGCTGTTTTGGAAGAAAAAAATACCAGATATTCAGAAATAGTCCAAAGAGTGGACATCACACTTAGAAAAGCTTGAAGTAGAGAGTGGTGATGTGGGGGAAGGAGAGATCAGAAGGACATCAGAAATAGCTTCAAAGTCTGTGGGATAAAAGATCAATGCTGTTGACTAAGGGACTTACTTGTAGACTATTTTGGATGGAATGGGACAGCATCTAAGTGGGCTTTACAAAAGACAGCATAACTTGGAAAGGTTAAAAAGGGAAATGATAGTATGAGTACCACCTAATTATTTACAATTTGGACATTTTTGTCCTCCGTCCTGCACCCCTACCTCAACATTAGTTTTCAGTACATCTAATACTTTGTCAATCACATCTAAAATAAAAACTGGGAGAGGAGAGAGAGGGAGTTTAAAACCAAAGAAGGTTTTAAATACTAATGGCTGCATATTTATTAGAATCCTTTTATTGTACAAGTTCCCAAAAGAGTAAGTTCTTTTTGAGGCATTTTGTGGGTTTGTAGGTATATAAAACCATATGGTTCGTGAGCCTCAAATAATAGGTTTGCTTTTAGCAGCTACCTAAAAGACACAACAGAGCAAAACAAAGGATATTTAATCAAGTAACATTTCAAATAAAAAAGACAAATAAATCCTATCTCTCCATGCTCACAAGGAGGGAAAGGGACACTCTCAAATAGGGCTATACCACCAATGAGGAGATCATATAAATGATTATGTATAACAAGGGAGGGAATTTATACAAGGAGGGCATTCATTTTGCCTCTATATGCATGGAGGAACATACTTGGCTGGGGAATATATATGGAAGAAAAACATTCAGGGATAAATGAAGCTCACATACATTCATGACCAGGGAAATTCACAGACCTAACAGCTGCCAGAATATCCAGGAGGAGATATTGCATTGATCTCGGTTACTCTAGACTGGGTAACATACCTTTACTTTCCATGACTACTTGTCTATGCGGCATATATTCTCCGCGATTTTTCATACAGTTATTTGGAGTTCTGATTTATCTTCTGTCCTAAGCTCCCTTTTCATTGATATTTGGTGGCTAGAGAGTCCCTTCTCAACAAGGGCAAAGAGATTTTCTTTTAGTGCAAAGATAAAGCAATTGGTCCTATACCTAACCAGCAAGCCCCAAAACAACAAGTCAAGTCAGCCAGGTCATGATCATTGACGTCATTGATTATGTTAGTTTAAGGTTATATTGAAATCATAGGTGTTAGAGAACTGTCTGACATAATTAAAATATTTCCATGATTTAATAGGAATCATACCTGACTTAATCTATGTCCCTGAAAATGATCCTAGTGATTCCTTTTCCCTGGAATCCTATAAAGGTTGTATCTTGACTGGATATCACACTCACTTTGCTCCCAAGATCCTCTTTGGTCTACAAAGGAAATGAGGGGTTTGAATAAAATCTAGGGAAAGAATACAGGCTACTTTTTCTTTATTAGTACGCATATCTATCACCAAGAACAATGCTAGTCCTTTTATGCTCCATTCTAGGTAGCATAGGCCTCTCTGGTTCTCTTTCACACATTGCCCATGAAAGAATGGAAATAATACAGTAGCTTATATTGTTTTAAGTGTCTAAAAAGTCATTATGTTTCTTGATTTATTTCTCAAACAATGATAATAGCAAACTTCAACAATTGAATGGATATTTATGAAGTCCCTTTCATATGGATGTGCTGGAAATAAAAACATACAAAATGAAGTAGTGTTTCCCTCAAAGAGATTACATTCTATTTACATGGGTATGGTGCTTTCAGGTTTTCAAAAAACATGTAGATGACCTCATTTAAGTCTCATCGAGTGACGGCATAGGTTTTTATTTGTGCCGTTAAAACATCTTAAATGATCTTCCTGACTCAAGTATTTCCACTCACCAATCCATCCTAAATCAATGTTCTGAAAATGCAGGTCTAATCAAGTCCCTGACCTCAGTAAACAAAAAATCTCTATTAGGACTATAATCAAATTTTCCTCTGGTATTTTTAGCACTTTGCATATTGGTTTCAATCTAACCTTCCAGGGCTCTTATATAAGATACTGCTTCCTGTATTCCTTAGTTTAAGCATATTGATCCCATTGCTGTTTTTCCCACATTACACTGTATATCCTGGGTAGGTATTTAAGAAAAAGCTATGACCTCTGTTGAGAAGGTTTGCCACTCCCTTCTCCATCCACCTTTAGTGTCCACTCAGTTCTCACCTGTGGATATAAGAAGCTATAGTGTAGACAATGGCTATACTGATAAACCATTTCAGCAGATGCTCTAAACCAGGTTGAGGAAAACTGAAGCATCTCAAACCCATTATTAAGTTGGGGGGGGTGTCTATCTCAAGCATCAGTGAAATGGGTGTATATAAATTTATTCCCATGGCTATGAAGGAGGAGAAAGCAGATGCTGTGGGAATGCTTAGGGATTGGTCAGATATCAAAGATGTCATGATCATTCACTGCTTCCTGGGCCATGTCCAGTTGTTCTTTTATTTTGCCACTGAACTCCAATGACTGAAGACAGACAGAGAGAGGCTATTGATTCTGTCATTCCGCTGCACTGAAATCCAATTTACACAGGATTCAAGACATGATGTTATGATGTTATTGGTCATGAAAAATGAGACAAATAGAATATCCTCTCTGTGAATCTGCACAGACTGTCCTATTCCCCATTTCTAGAATGCATTCTCTGCTGCCCACTATACTGTAAAAGCTTTACTTTCCCTCAAAGGTCAACTCAAAAGTTACTACTTATGAGAGGTCTTTCCCGATCCTACCAGCTCCCAGCTCCTTTTCTCTTAAAGTTACTTCAGATTTATTTGGAATATATATATATATATATATATATATATATATATATATATATACACATATATATATGTATATATATATATGTATTTTCCTCAAATTATATATATATATATATATATATATATATATATATATATACACACACACATATATATGTAAACATATATATAGGGATTTATTCTGAATATATGTGTGTGTGTGTTCTCCCTAAATAAAAATAAAAACTCCTTGAAGACTAGGCAATTTCATTTTTATCTCTTTATTCTTAGCACCTAGCATGGTGCTTGGCAGAAAGTAATTGCTTAATAAAAGGTTTTTCATTGCTTACATTCATCACTGAGGAAAATGAGGCATGAAGATACCTAAGTCTCTCCTGCCTCCCAAGGTCATCCCACCACTATAAGGAATTTGCCCTAGCTGCAACTTCTGATTTCTAATCCACAACCCACCAAATTTTTTTAGCATAGATACTGCCAGACTAGGAGTCAAGAAGATGTGAGTTCAAATCCTGCCCCAGATACTTTTTATAAAAAGTATTCTATTTTTTCCAAACACATGCAAAGACAGATTTGCAATCAGGAGGATGATTTCAGAAATGCCTGGAGAGACTTATATGAATTAATGTTAAATGAAGTGAGTGGAATCAAGAGAACATTGTATAGAGAGCAACAAGATTATGTGATGATCAACTATGATGGACTTAACTCTTTGCAACAATGAGGTTTTCAATGATTCCGGCCAATTCCAATAGATTTGTGATAGAGAGAACCATATGCATCCAGAGGAAGACTGTGGGTATTGAGTGTGGATCACAACATAGTATTTTCACTTTTTTATTGTTGTTTGCTTGCATTATTTTTATTTATTTTGATCTGATTTTTCTTGTGTAGAAAGATAATTTTGAAAATATGTATAGAAGAATTGCACATGTTTAACATAGATTACTTGTGGTCTAGGAGAGGAAGGGGGGGGAGTAATGGAGAAAATTGAACCATAAGGTTTTGCAAGGATAAGTATTGAAAATTATCAATGCATATTGTTTTAATAAAAACAAACCAGAATTGTTAAAAATGAAACAAAAATAGTTTTCAATATTCACTTTTGCAAAACCTTGTGTTGCAAATATGTCTTCCCTTCTTCCTCCCCCCTCCTTCTAGACAGCAAGCAATTCCAAAAGGGTTAACCATACTCATTTTTTCTAAACATATTTCCATATTCATCATGCCATGCCAGAAAATAGATCAAAAGGAAAAAAAAAAACAAGTAAGGATAAAACAAACAAACAAACAAACAAACAACAACAACAACAAAATGAAATACTGTATTTCAAACTACATTTGGTTTCTAGAGTGCTCTCTGGATAAAGATGACACTTTCCATCCCAAGTCTATTGGAATTACTTGAATCACCTCATTGTTGAAAAGATCCTAGTCCATCACAATTGATCATCACATGATCTTGTTGTTGCCGTATACATGTTCATTTCTTAGCTGTATGGCTCTGGGAAAATTCCCCAATTTTTGTCAGTCTCTGATTCCTAATCTATAAGATGAAGCTGATCATCAGAACAAGTCTTAAAGGTTGCTGTGAAAGTCAAGTTGAGATAACACATGTTCAAATGCTTTGAGAAAACAAAACACCTTAAAACCAACACCTTAAAATCAATAAGTAAAGGTTGTTCTCTGAGCCAAGCAAAAACACACTGCATCATTTTGGAAGGAATAGCAAACTTCACATACATACAAGGAGGGCATTCACTTTGCCTTCACATGCATGGAGGAACATACTTGGCTGGGGAATTCAGCTTTCTCAACAATATTTGAAAAGAAGGATTAAAAATAAAATATGGATATTGCAAAAAATTTTTTTAAAAGGTTAATTGTATAAACCTTATTGAGGATTTATTTTCAGCAAAAGCCACATTACGTATTTGCATGTATTAATTCTAGATGAAATATAGGAAGCTGGGGTTGCTAAAGGTGATGGATAAGCCAAGTAGTGAGAGGATACAGTATTTGTGATCCTGGAACAGCAGTTTTAGAGTTCTTCTGTTTACATTGAGTCTTTAACAATTTGGCTGCCACCCACTTTCCCAAATTTGCAAGACACATCATTTCTCTTCTTCTGCTTTTTGGTTCAAACTGACATTTTTGTTTTTTCTTACTTCATTTACCATATTTGTAAATACTAATCTAAAGTCAAAGAGGCCCTTGAATGACTGGTTAAATGAACAGAGCATGGTCCTTGAGGCAAGAAGTTCTGAGTTCAAAATCATGTTCAGATATGTACTGTGACCCTGGGTAAGTCACCTAAATGCAATTTGCCTCAGTTTCCTCATATGTAAAATGGGGAGAAAAGAGCATTTGACTCCAAGATTTTCATTAGGATCAATTGAAATAGAAATTTGTGAAGTGCCTAGCCCAAAGAAGACACTTATTAAGTGCTTTCATTCCTTCCACTTTAAATAGTCAATCATTTTGGGAATGGATAGCTATAACTTGGAGAGTCATTAACAGATAAATGGATAGTGATAGTGTGAATATAAAATATTATGCCTAGTTTCTCAGCCATTTTGCCTAAGATGAAATATAAATTGATATATTTCTTCTAGACATTTTTCCATTAAAATCAAATGATGTTGTTTATGAAAATAGGATCATAAATAATTTTAAATGACTCAAGTCCTTTTGTCAATTCTCACTTTTTTTGAACTTTTTTTCATCTTTGAATCTGCCAATTTCCCTACAATTCTTGATGCCTTCTTCTCTTTAGGTTTCTGTGGCTCTTCTCTTGTGTAGTTCTCTTCCTGCCAGTGGGACTGCTCTTTTTTAGTTTCCTTTGTTGTGTCTTTATCCAAGTCCTGCCTAATTCTGAGTGTTTTCCCAGACATAAATTACCATCTTATCTGCTAAACAAAAATGATTAATAACCATATTGCATCTTTACCTTTGCTTATTATCTTCTTTTCTCTTTTCTATTGATACAACCAGTGTTTCTGGAAACATGTTCAATAGTAATGGTGAGAAAGGCTCTACTGATTTGCCCCTGATCTTACTGGAAAGACCTCGAACTTTAAAATATGTTTATTTTTAAAATATCAGTGGAGGGAAGCAGAATTGGTGTAGGCAGTGGGATCCTTGTGGTACCTATATCAAGTGGATGTCCTCCTTTTCCCTACCACTTCCCCCTGCCACTTCCCCCTGCCCTCTGGAATGAGAACATACTAAATTAGGTTGTTTCAATGCAAGTATCAGGCTCAAAGTGCCATTTAACTGTGGTCTGTTGAGTTCTTGTGAAAGCTCTGCTCAGAGGCATCAGAGAAATCCTAAAATACAAGTCACGCTCTTGCTCGTTCCTTTGTTCACCCACTCCATTTCAGGTCCTTCTGTAAATATTCATTGCCACAATTCTTATAAGTACCATACCTTATCCCTTCTCCAACTAATAATGGGAACCTTAAGAATCTATGGCTTTTTGGAAAATAACTTTCTCACACCCATACTCTCTTTCTGTATATGAAATAATTCAGAATAAAGAAAAGTAAAATATAAAAAAATATAATAAATAATAGTCTATAAAGCTTAAAAATAAAGGAATAAGTAAATCCACAGAAAAAATTGATATTACTTTGTTCAATTTAAAGTACATATTTTGTCCATAGGCTGTATGTTCTGGAAGTTTATGATATTAGAGGCATATTTATTTTTGTTTATTTTGTTCGTGTATCTGTAATGGTTGTTTTACGCCTGTGGAAAGTAGCCAAATTTATAATAAAAATAATTTGATTAAAAATAGAAACAGCTTTCCTCGAACCTTTACTTAAATGTATAACACTGATTCTCTCACTTTTCAGACTCTTTCAGATCATAATCATCTTTCGAGTTGGAAGAGACTTTGAAAATGATTTCTCTCTGTCATGTTAAAGATGAGGAAACTGAGACTTAGATAAATTAATTGACTTGTTCAAGCTCTCACATGTGTCAATTGCAGTGGAAGGATTAAACCTCATATTTTTGAGCTGTATATCTTCCTGTTATAACATCCACTCACTATCTCTTTCTCTATCTCTTTCTAAATCCTCCCACTTCTGTTTTCTGTTCTGGGTACATTGTCTCCTCATATATTCTCTATCTCTAGTTGTCTTTAGACCTTACCACCTTGATGCCAATTTACCATATTTATTTATTCTGCCACAGCCCTCTCTCCACCTCCACACATAGACAAAGGTAATCCATTGCTCTAAACCCCACTCACCAACCCTGAATCATCTTAGACAAATTATTTCCTCTTACCCAACCACTTAAATACGTTTTATTCTCCTGTTCAAATCTAAATTCTTACTAGCATCTAAGCATGGGGGTTGTCTTAGTTCTTGTGCTTGTAAATTCAGGGGGAAAATCTTTGTTTGGTCCTTTCAATTGTGTCTGACTCTTGCTGATTTTATTCCAATTTTTTTTTTTTTGGCAAAGATACTGGAGTAATTTGCCATTTTCTTCTTCAGCTCATTTTATAGATAAGGACATTGAGGCATACAGGATTAAGTGACATGTCCAGGGTCACACAGCTAGGAAGTATCTGTGATCAGATTTGAACTCAGGGAAGTGAGTCTTCTTGGCTTCAGGTCTAACATTCTATCCAGTGTCCCACCTAGCTTCCCAGAAAAAAAATGAAGACTTTACGAAATAATATTCTTTATTTTATTATTCAGTCATTGTTTATGGGGAGGTTTCCATGCAGAGGCAGTTCTGATATTTAGCAGATGTGTATATTGGGAGACTTTTTAAAATATGGACTGGACTCTAAGGCAAGGGCAACTACTAAATAAAGTACTGACCTGGAGGTAGGAAGACTTATCTTTCTGAATTCAAATCTGACATAAAATCCTTAGTAGTTGTGTGAACCTAAGCAAATAACTTAACTCTATTGACCTTGGTTTTCTCATCTGTTAAATGAGCTGGAGGAGAAAATGGCAAACCACCTCAGTATCTTTGCCAAGAAAACCCCAAATCAGATCACAGAGAATCAGAAATGATTGAAAAATAACCAAATGGACCAGAAGGACTAGAAGGCTGTGGAAAACCCTTCTAATTTTCAAATGCTATAATTCTGTGACTGAATAACAATTCTTTCTTCTTTTAATTGAAGATAGCCCCAAATGGACCGCAAAGAGTTGGTCACTACTGAAAAACAACTGAACGACACAATAAACCCAATTGCACTCATTTTAGTGTGGCTGTGCTTAAAAAAGGAACATTGATCTTCTGAGCCTAGAGCTTGAGCCCAGATTCTCAGACCCAGCTCTTTAAATCTTAGCTTGATCTCAGTCACTTTACAAAATCTTACATCTTCACTTAAGATTTTCAATAACCTCTCGACAATGTCTTTCAGATGTCAAGAGAAATGAGACATAACCATCTTCCGAGCGGGGACAAATCCCTTTATTGGAAACATATTGAATGTTTCATTTGAACTTGAAAAGAGCCCCCACTGCTGTTCATAAAGCTTTCAAATTAATAAGATTCTACAATGTGTCCCTTTCCCAAAGAGTTGACATCTGATTTGGCTAAAAATAAATTTCCACCTTAAACAGGCTTTGAATAGTTGAGGTACCCCAAAAAAGGTGATATTCAGGCTTGGAGATTTTAGGGGAGGGAGTGGACTTAAAGCTGTGATTTCATTATGGGGGAAGTCTCACCAATGAAGCTGACTTACACACTTGCCATTTTAAAGAAAAAAAGTTAAGGAACTGAAGTCTAGTCACATGGACAGTATGCATGAGAAATAGGACTGTTACGCCATCCTTGACTCAAAACTAGCTTCCTATGTATTGTACCATTCTGCTTCTCTTCAGTACCAAGGTAATAATAACAACAATAACTCTTTTTATATACAAAAGGCTATATTTAAAGGAAGAAGGAATAGGCAATATTAAGTTCTTACTGTGCACCAGACACTGTGTAAAATACTGCAAATAAAAATACAAAAGTCCCCGACCTCAAAGAACGTGTATTCTAATGAGGGAAGACATACAAAAAGGAACCAAAAAAATGACAAAGGTGGGGAGGGAGGAAGAGAAGGACAGAAAGTAAGGGACAGGTGCCAGAGGGGAATGAAGGCCAATTGGGGTCTTTCTATGAAAGGAAGATACTGGGAGGAACTCACAAATAGAAGAAAGTGGCAAGCCCTATAGAGGATATTGTAGGTTTGGTTCTGTGTTCCAAGACAAGAAGGTTTGAGGGGTAAAACAAAATTCCAACATGAGACAGTAAAAAGAGCATGGCTTTGAAATCCGGAAAGCCATGTGCAGGGTCAGGGAGTCTTGCATTCTATACCCTGAAAAATGAGTTCACCTCCCTTCTCTTGTGTGCCTTATATTGTTTATGGACTTCTGCTTCAGAGTCATTCCAGAGAATAATTCCTATTTATCAAGCACAATAAAGTTTTAAAAATTCTTTTTTTAGTGTAGCCTTTATAGTCTGTGAGGGTCCTTATCCCCAAGTCCTATTTCCATTAATGAGTCAAGTGCTAGAACAACATTAACTTGTGGCTGTTGTTATTATTCAGTCATAACCAACACTTTTCAAAGACATGAACTACAGCATGTGAATGCTGTCCATGTATACTAAGTAATTTGCCATTTTCTTCTTCATTAGATTAAGGCAAACTGATTGTGACTTGCCAGGATCATGCAGCTAGATTTCAATTCAGACCTTCCTGACTCCAGACTTAGCACTCTATCTACTTAAGCCATACAGCTGACCCTAGAACAACACTAAATACAGATCCTTATTCCATATTTCCCTCTCATTGGGGAGTCAAGCCCCCAAGCATGCTAACTTTAGATTGGTTTTATGCTAACCCCCATTTTCACTATTCAAAACAAACCCCTTCAAGGTTCTAGGGGATATGGTGAGGTATCTTCCTAATCTACCAACTGGAGACTCCATTGTAGGATATTCTCTCTAATATCAATTAGACATTAATTATTTAATTGTTTGTTATAGTTAGAATCTTCTCTATAACAATTGTTGTTTCAGTAATTATTTAACTAATTGATCTTCATTAGTAAACATAAACAGAATTAATATTTACTAAGAAGATATAGCAAGAACAATAAGTATAAACTTATCTCCCTCTAATTGGAGATACACTCTCTCTTTTACCTGCTCAGTCTCTTGGAGAATAGGTTCAAACTTAAAGTGGTCACTTTAATTCTGTTTGCTCACATATATCAAATGATTTCTGAAGGTAATTTAGCTTTCAGAAACCAGAATCTTATATTTCTCTGTGGCTACATTGGGTAAATTAGATCACATGGGGTTTTGCTTGCCTGGGTGCCTACAAATTGTGCCATGGTCTCCTCTGAATCTCTATTACTCGGATATTAAGAATTTCCCAATATTTATTCCAACAGAATAAATGCAAAAAAGGTAAAGGATCCATGGATAAGATCATGTTCACAACCACATTCTACCCTAGATGGAGAGATGGGAAGCTGACTATTACTTCAACTTATTACTCTACCTGGAGCCAAAAGTAGTTTTTGCTTCATAATTTGGGTACAATCAGGGAGTACTAAAGCTTGAGTTGCACCCTTGCAGGTTTATCTACTGAACGCACATCCAATTCTGCCTTATTGCTCAATCAAAAAAGCATACAACGAATAAGGAAAAATCACAGGATATATGCCCATTGTCCAAAGGGATGACATCCAGATGATCACATTTAAGCATCAGATAGTATATATAAGAGCTGGACTATCTGGTCAGTCCTCCATTGCTCATCCAACAATATAGATAAGGTGGGTGTAGGGGAGCTGAATTATGCTAGAGGGGAGTTAGGAGGAGAATCTAGATGTGTGACTTAATAGTTGTAATAACTCTCCTTGTGGAAACTCCCTATATTGGTACAAATGGGCACCTTCTCTAAAAATTATAATCTTTGAGAATTGCCTGTGGTACTAAGAAATTAAAGAACTTGCTTAGAGCCATGCTCCTAGACTATATATGATTTGAACCCAGATCTTCCTAATTGCAGTACCCAGTACCCCATGCTATTGTTTTGGACAAGTTGTTTCCCTAGTTTATAAATGAAGAAATCAAGACACCAAGAGTGACATGTCATGATCATGTCAGCCCAGTTTCTTATCACTGAATCCATTGTCCCACCTGTCTTCTCAGTAACTGACTTGATCTTTTCTGAAGATTTGCTATACTTCATCACACATGCTCCCCACAGAGATAGGAATTAAAGATACATTTATCCTCATTTTTTTTTCCTTTAGGGAGAGCAAATTTATTTTTTTTCTCAATAGAATTTTATTTTTTCAAATATATGTAAAGATAGTTTTCAACATTCATTTTTGCAAGACTCTATGTTTCAGTGTTTTTCTCCTTCTCTTTCTTACCTCCCTCTTCCCCAAGACAGCAAGCACTCTGAGAGATTATGCACTTATAATATTTAGAACATACTTCCATATTTGCGCAAGAAAAATCAGGCCAAATGGGAAAAAATTATGAGAAATAAAAGTAAAAGCAAACAAAAAGGTGAAAATACTCTTCTTTGATCCACATTCAATTTCCACAGTTTTAACTCTGGATGCAGATGACATTTTCCATCCAAAGTCTATTGACATTGTCATGAATCACCACAGTGCTGAGATAGTTCCTCATCTATCATACTTCCTCATCACATAAACTTGCTCTTGTATATATTATTCTTTGGGTTTTGCTCACTATTGCTAACTGGTGCTAACATCAGTTTATGTAAGTCTTTTCAGACTTTTCTGAACTAAGCTTGTTCATCATTTCTTATAGAACAATAATATTCTATTATGTTTCTATACCATGACTTATTCAGCCATCATCCTGGGCTGAATAACTGTTCTGATGGGCATCCCCTCAATTTCCAATTCATTGTCACTACACAAAGAGCTGCTACAAACATTTTTGTACACATGGGACCTTTTATCCTCTTTTATGATCTATTTGGAATTCAGACCAAATAGAGACATTGCTGGATCAAAGGGTATGGGCAGTGTGATAGCTCTTTGAGCATAGTTACAAATTTTTCAGATAGGAAACTAAGGGTGCCAATGTTTCACTTGCATTCAAGTGTTTTTTTTTTTGTTGTTGTTGTTGTTTGTGTGTGTGTGTGTGTGTGTGTGTGTGTGTGTGTGTAGCAAATCCTAAAGCTTTATCATGGGCTTCTGCTAGCAGAAGCTACCACAGCCTATTTCTTAAAGAAGCTACCCTTCTTGTCTCTGCTCTAAATATTTAAAGAAAGATCATTTAAGGAGAAGATCTTTTGAATGCCGGGATGCAGTAGTTCTTTTTTTTAAAACAGATTTTGGTGAAAGTAATTAGTAGTTTTATTTTTCTTCCTTAATCTTCTCATTCCCATTAAGAAATTAGCTAATTTTCAGGTTCAGAGTTTGTCTCCACACCCACTTTTTATGTCTTTTCTTACATAGCCTGTTTGTCACCTTAACAGAGACAGTGCGTTCATGTAGACAGTTATTAGCAATCAGTTGTGAACTGCTGTATTCAAAAGATGTTTCAGGGACAAAAAAATCTATATTGTCAAAATTGAGACTTAACTGATCTGTGCAGCAATGTAATAATAAATAGTATTTTACAAATAATAAATCTTGTGAAGAAATCCTTCAGTGGTACTATCTAAAGTTTGCAACATATTTTCTTTGACAGGAAATACAATAAAAAATTATTAGACAGTTGTAAACGGTGTCAGTCAATAGTTCTGACTCTCAACCCACCATATCAGTCAGCGTTGACAGTGCAGAGGGGTAATGCATTATAAGGCCCAAAGAATGATATCTGGGGTTTTTATAGTATTCTCTTTTAGAGCTCAACAGATTTAGATGCATTATGATTTTTTTCTTCTAAAATAAATTGCTTCCATGCCTCAAAGAATTCACAGTGTCAGTTGTGTAAATCATGATCCCGCAGAGATTCTTATTCTTGGGGCTCTTGTCCAAGTATTTCTCCAGATCCTTCATTGATTATCCATACAATGTACTCAAAACTTTACATATACATATATATATATATATATATATATATATATATATATATATCCAGATTTTCCTGGAGTTTTTAAATCTCATATGAGATTTAAAAAGTCCAGGAAAACCAATTAACATTATCCAGAATAATCTGATGAAATATGTTCTGTTCCCTACCCCTATCCCTCTGCCTCCCCAAGAAGTAGCAGCTGGTGGCATCTCATTTCCTTTGACTATGTCAATATTATATGGATAGCAGTATATAAGGCCACTATACAATGGATAGAACTGCAAGCTTAAAATCAGGAAAGACCTGAATTCAAATGTAGTATTAGAAACTTACTAATCAAGTCACTTAATGCTATTTATCTCAGTTTCTTCATCTGTAATCTGAGCTGGAAAAGGAAATGGCAAAACTGTTCAGTATCTTTGCCAAGAAAATCCCAAGGGGGCTCACAAAGAGTGAGACAAAGCTAAACAATAACCAGTGTAATAGCCCATTTGTTATACCTTACACTGAGTACATGACTGATTTACTCACTAGTATACATATATATCCACATGTCCATATATGTGTATCTATGTATGTATATATATATATATATATATATATATATATATATATATATATATACTTGCACTGTATAGATATGAATATAGATATAGATATATATTTAATTATTTTTTTCTAGCTTATCCTTCCTCTGGTTCTTTTATCTATACTGCTTCTTCTGAATAAATCACAACTTCCAGTGTCATATTGCACAGATATCCTTTCCAAATCCCAGTGCTATCTATCCAATTCAATTTACTCCTTCCATTTGGTTCTCTATTTGAACTTCTTTCTTGATAATAATATGGACATTTTTTGAGAGATCTGTGAGTGATAGATTTTGGTTTGTTTGTTTTAATCTTTGGTTTCTTTCTTGGACTTTGTCTTCTGTTGATTTCTGCACTCTTCTCATGTATTCTTATACTCTTGTTGGCATACCTTGTTTGAGCTTCACAGCAATTATTATTATTCCAGTTTCACAGATGAGAAAGAAATTAAGTGACTTGCCTAGGATCATCCAACTAATAACTGTATCCGGCTCGTTTTGAACTCATCTATCTGAGTCTAGTGCAATATTCTATTAATTATGATATCTACATGCCTCAAGAAAGAGAAAAATTTAAAACTTGATGCATTTACATGCACTTAGAATAGGATACTGATATTTTAAAGTATCATTTAAATCAGGGCTTCTTAAATTTTTTCCATTCAAGACCTCTTTTTTGCCTGAGGAAGTTTTATGTGTTGTTGAGTATATAGGAATATAAAATAGGTATACAAATAAAATATTTCCTGATCATTAATTATAATTTCATGATGCCAAAATTCAGTTATTTGATCCCATGTTAGGTCACAAGTCACAGTTTAAGCAGCTTTGATGTAAATGATACTCAATACCTGCTATTGCAAAAGTAGTCGATACAAAGGTCAAAATGGAATTATGATACCTTAGGGGGAAAGGGTGAATAGTAAATCTATGGAAATGTCTGAAATATTATCAATATCAAATGGAAACATGAATGATGATTAAGAAGCCGAGTTAGCCCAGACTAAATTGTGCTACTCTAATGATGTCTCTATGTGAAAATGGCAATGTTTTTAGATATGAATAAGGAATCCGGTACTGCCGCTTTTGTTGTAATCCATCAAAAAAAAAAAAAAAGGCGAATTTCTGCTTTCTTTTGGACTAGATGACATAAGGGGTCTCTTTGAAACCCAAGATTCTAGGATCCTAAGGCTCATCAGTGCATAATATGTCTCCATGGTGAGGAGCTCTTTGTAAATTCAGTTTGGGAAAGGAATGTGTAAAACATTCCATGTGAATTATGAACCACATTTTCATAAGGATGAGAAAATGAAACATGTTGATTTGGTTGCCAGTGTCAACATAATCCACAAAGAGTGTTTTGCTTCAAGAAAAAATGAGAAGGATTATTGTAATGAGAAGAATCTGCGGCTAATGAAGACAACATCTCGGGTACTTTCCATTAACCTCACTTGCCCCTCCTCTCTGGGGTTATTCCCTCTCAGCCTCCCTCATCTGTTCAACATCATTTTCTTGTCAAAACTTAATGCAAAAGCATTTCAGGTCTCTGATTATGGGTTGTGGGATTGGTGAAATGGATTTTCTAACAGGAAAAATAAACACCGATCTCCCTGCTACATAGACTGTTGCAGGCAGATAACTTTTTTCTTTGTCTAGCCTCACTCCCTCAGTGCTGCCATCATATCTACCGACTAGCTTACAGAAGTTAACTTACTCTTTTCAAATGCCTTACACACATATCTGTGTAGTGTATACATACTACACTATGTATATATGCATATATATACACAATAGGTATATTGCTTGTATACATGTGCTTATATGTGTATATGTATCTATTTATATATGTATATATGTATGTGCATGTATATATAGATAGATATAGGTATAGATATATATAAATTTGCAATAAACCAACCATGGTTTTTATATCAATCAGCAAACATTTATAAAATAAAAATCAGCAAAACATTATAAAAATATATTTTACATATAATTATTAATTCTATATTGTATACAATTATTAATTATATATGACATATAATTGTTAATTATATATGATATATACTTATTAATTATAATAATAATATATAAAATATAATATAAAATACTTACTGTGTGCTAGATACTATGTTAGGTGCTGGGAATACAAGTAGAATAAATAGAACAATTTCTTCTGGTAAGGAGCTAACATCCTAACCACAGGGATGGAGATATATAAATATGGGAGACATACAAAAAAGACTAATTAAACATAAGGCAGTTTGTTAAGGAGGGGAACTAACATTTGAAGGGAATAGGAAAAGGCTTCATGTGGAAGGTGGTACCTGAGCTGTATTTTGAAGGAAGATACAGATGTACTGTGAGACCAAAGTGAGTTGGGAGTAAATTCCAGGCATGGTCTGGGCAAAATCACAGAGATGGAAGATGGATGCTGTGTGAGGAACATTAAAAAAAAACTAATTTGACTGGATCAAAGAAATGGAGAGGAGAAATAATAGAAAGCAAAGCTGGAAAGATAAGTTGGAGCAAGTTTGTGAAGGGATTTAAAAGTGAAATAGAGGAATTTGTACTTTATTCTAGAGGCAATTCTAGAAAACTATTAAGAGTTTATGCAGAAGAAAAGTTATAGGTTCCAAAAGATTAGCAATGAGCACATTAGAAAGTCAAGAAACCTTTCTTTTCCTCTCTGGTGAGCTACCATCTCCCTGAGGGACCTTAAAATCTTTCAGATTTATATGACTATCCTGTAATTGAATCCCACACCCTTAAACTCCAACAAGGAAAGTATCAAGTATTAACAGAAAATCATAGAATCTACTACTTTAGGTAAATCTTTCCTCCCCTAGAGACCTATGCATTGTACATATGAAGATTTCTACCTTGGGATCTTTCCTTTAAGTGGAAGAGAAATTGGAGATTTCTAGGGAAAAAACAATTCACTCTAGCCCTCACTCCCACCTCCCAAAGGGAACTTAAATGGTTATAAACCTTTTCCAAGCTTAACATTCTATCTGCCACATCAGTAATTTTATGTACAAATTATCATAGTTTTATCATGGATTATCAGATTTTCATTATGGGATACATTTCCTGCTCATGTCCATTACTCAAAAAAATTGACTTTCTTTGAGTTTTCTCAAGTGTTATTTCTTCTGTAATGTCTTCCCTGATCCTATAAATTCTATAAGTTGTTTTTCTCTTTCTTCTAAAATTAACTATTTTCTTATTTTCCTATATACAGGTAGAGTGTAATTTTTGTCCATTCTTGGGTATTTTTGAATTTTGCCGTGCTATCCTCAGCATTTAAGAGAGTGGCTTGTTTCAAACTGGAAATTTCCTCTACCAGTTAAGATCTACAATTGACATAGATATAGATATAGATATAGATATAGATATAGATAATAAGCCTAAGAAAATGGCCCGATGAGTTTAAAAGTGAACCTAAAAAGTAGATAAACATTTAGTAAGTGTCTACTATGTTTCAGGCACTATAATGAATACTGGGGAAACAAAAAGATGCAAAAGATAATTCCTGACCTCCAGAAATTTATCATTTAATGAGGAAGATAACATACAAACATTATTTGCAATTCCAAGTATATTCAGGATTATAGGAAATTTTTTTTAAGGAAAGGCACTGGAATTGAGAGGTTGAGAAAGATTTCCTTTAAAAGATAGTATCTTTATTTGGAACTAAAACCAGGGAGATCAAAAGTTGAAGCAGAAACTGGAGAGTATTCCAGGGATAGAAGATAGTCAGAGAAAATGCCGAGTTGAAAGATGGAGTGACTTCTTTGAAGAACAGTCAGCAGACCAGTGTCACTGATTTGAAGAGTTCTGGGAGGAGAACAAAGTATGAGATGCTGGCAAGGTAGGAGGGAACTAGGTTATGAAAGGTTTTAAATGACAACAGAGAGTCTTGTATTTGCTTTTGGAGGCAATTGGGAGCCAGTGGAGTTTAATGAGAATGCTTTAGGAAAATCACTTTGACGGCCAAATGGAAGATGGATTGGTTTGGGGACTCTTGAGAGAGATCACATAACCCCATGTATCAGAGGAGGGAATTTAACCTAGTTGTTCTTGACTCTGAGATAAACTCTTCATCCAATGTAACATGTATGTATTATGTGGCACTAGGCAAATCCTTATTTATTGTTTATATCAGAACGTTCTATGTTTAGAACATTGCTCCTATTCAACACCCCAAAGACATTTTTTCCTGAATAAGGCTTTATTTGGGCTTATGATCCTTGAGATCTTGATGTCACCTCTTCCTATCTGTATCAATCAACATCATATATGAGCTTCCACCTTCCCAACTGCCATATTGAATATGACATTAACAATATACCAGTTGAAAGGGAAAATACAAAAAGGTCTAATGTTCACCCTTGATGAGCTTAGCCTTTTATTCTTGAACAATGAAATCTGTATCTAATTAAGTGCCACTGAGCAGGGTAGATAATAGATATGTTTTGAGTAGGTTAATAGCTTTCTTGTTAAGGAAACTTTACTGCAATATAATTTAGCTTATATTACGGTTACTTTCATCTATTGTTCAAGAGATGATATAAATTTTAATTTTGATAAAGACAAAGAAGTTTGAGCTATAATAAACACCTCCAAGATCAACTAGTCCAATCTCTTCATTTGAAAAAGCAGCCTATTCATGTTTTAATTTTCTGGTTCTCAAGAATTTAATATAAAGTCAATGAAAATCATGAGAAAATTAAAAATAAGAAAAAGATAAAATATCATCATTGGATGAGGAAATTTCAACCTCAAAAGTTCCCCGAGTAGTTAAAATCAAAACTACACTCCCCTCTTCCAGCAAACACAGAGAGAAATAGATAGATAGAAAAAAAAAGAGGGGAAAGGAAATGTTTAATCATGGGATAGCTCACACGATGACATTGTTCTGTGTATCACTTTGGTGGATAACCCAATGGTCTTATTAAAAAATGTACCACTTCCAAAAATTAAATTCATTTTCATAATCTAGGTAGTATTATAGATCGGGTGTCTGGGAAGTAAATATTTAGCTTCAGTTTGAATTTGCAGCTAATCTCACTGAAAATTTCAGCTCACTTATATAAAATACCCTCAATTCCTGCTTGTTCTTTTTTTGGATTAAAACCAGAAAATGAGCTGTTTCTCTCTCCTTGATCTGCGTTTGATCCAAAATTATGTTAGCAAGAAAATTATTAACCCTTTCACTTGCCTCTCTTGTCTCCTATGAATAATCAATAGATAACAGCATGACAACTTGATAATAGAAAAAAGAAAAAAAAAATACAATAATTTTTGGAATGGGATTCCAAGACACTATTTTTTTTCTTTTAAAAAGTGAATGTTTCTTTTTTTAAATAATCTTTTGTTTTTTCCAAATACATGTAAAGTTTTCAATATTCATTTTTGTAAAACTTTTTCTTCTCTTCCTTCCCTTCTCCCTCTCTAAGACGACAAGCAATCAGATGTAGGTTAAATATGTGCAATCCTTTTAAACATATTTCCATACTTGCCATGTTATTCAAGGAAAATAGGACATAGAGGGGGAACAAGAAAGAAAACAAATGAATAAAAAGGTGAAAATAATATGCTTCAATCTACTTTCAGTCTCCATAATTTTATCTTTATATGTGATTGGCATTTTGCATCCCAAATCTAACAGAATCACCTTGAATCACTGCACTGTTGAAAAGAGTCAAGTCCATCACAGTTGATCATCATATGATCTTGTTGTTACCCTGTACAATGTTCTCCTGGTTCTGCTTACTTCACTCAGCATCAGTTCATGTAGATCTCTCCAGACTTTTCTGAAATCAGCCTTTTCATCATATAAAATGAACGTTTCACTGAAGCACTTCCATGGTATATCCCTACTGAACATTCTATGGCTTGCCTCTTCCATTTCACTTAAGGCTTTTGCCAGTTACATCAGCTCAGCCCATAGAATTCCCAGGAACCTGGCATTTCCCCCTCCTTTCTTTGAATACCTCAAATTTATTTGAACACCAAAGAATCACTTATTAAGCAATTCATAAGATGTCTTCCTCAGGATGACAAAACAACTTCTGGATTATTTATTTGACTAACGCAGAGGTCTTCAAACTTTTTAAATAGGGGACCAGTTCACTGTCCCTCAGACTATTGGAGGGCTGGACTATAGTCTATTGTTTTGTAGGTCATTAAATAAAGAAACTTCATAACCCTGAGTGAGGGGGATAATCGTCCTCAACTGCTGCATTTAGCCCACGAGCCGTAATTTGAGGACCCCTGCATTCTCGCAAAGTCACCTGAATTTTTTTATTTGCTCTATTTTAAAGGTATTTTTAATATCTTCTCTGAGAAGATGCTACACATACAACTCTCTCCTAATGCTTTTGATATACTTATATCTATTCTTTCAGGCAGTTAAGAATGTAGTTTTCAATGGAAACCTAGGGCACAGAGAATTAAAAGAATCCACTTTTCCAGTTATCACCCCTGTTAGTTTCCTGTTACTTAACTGACCATTCAGATACCATGTCTTCTGCCAGATAAATCATAACTTCAATTGCTTTGTAAAAATACTTTTAAATTGTGACACTCTTCTTCCACTTCCCCTCCAACTTATATTTTTCCTAAAACAAGGGAACGAATTATTCCATTCCCTCTAACTTTATTCCTAAAAAGGAATTTTTCAAAGTTCCCCCCCCACCGAGATATTGCTTTTATTTGTCTTCATGGCATATTATGGAATACTGCAGGCACTTAATAAGTGCACATCGACTGGCCAGGGATGGACAGCATTCAGTTGACTGCACTGTGCTGAGCAGAATAGCCCAGGCTCGTGTTTTATGACAGCAACATTTGGGAAGGTTCAATCAGTCTGAGCTTATTGGAGCTGAACACATCATCCCCACCAGGTTCTGTATCACTATTACACAGTTTGGGGCTTACTGGCACTAACTAAAAGAATTTCCTTGCAACCATTTGGGTTTGGGTGCATGATAACAGTGCATACACACATACAGCCGGGGAATGAGGCAATCAAACAATACAGTTTTCAAATAGCATGAAATTATCAATGGGGAAACACATGGCTGTCAGATACTTGAGTGTGGGCTTGCCAAATCCAGCTTAAGAATTAAAGGTAGGGAGAAGGAAGATTATTAAACATCCCAGAGAATTCCTTATATCGTGAGCTGAAATGCCGTTCTTAGTTTTAGGAGATACTTGTATGACTAGTCCAGCTGATCTTCAGATCTGCAAATAAGCAAGTACCTTTCAGAGCCAAAAGAAGGAGATGACTTTTTAAAATGAATTTATTTCCAATTTGTCACTCAGGGAAAAAAAAGTTTTTTTTAAGTAAGTGCTCATATTATTAAGAGTTTTAGTTCAGTGTTTGGAAGGACTTCAGCATCTATCAAATCCAAACTATTCCTGAAGAAATCTGACAAAACCTTCCCAACAAGTGGTCACTCTCTCTTTGCCTTCCACTGAAGAAAATCCCCTGATCTTCTTCCTTCTCACTTTGATTTTTTTTGGATGGCTTCAAATGTTAGAAACATTTTCCAGACATTAACCTCATATTTCCCTGTTTACAGTATCTACCTTCTATCAGCCCAAGATGTTATAAAGGGGGGGAGATGTTAGGATCGCTTGATTGAATTTTGGTTTTGATTTTATACTCTAAAGCATTCTAAACCCTAAACTTTAAAAGTATCTCAATCATTAACCAAGTATGTGTTGACTAGAAACTACTACTGGTAGTTAATAGGAAAGGGCTCCTGATCCATACATAAGGATCCAGGTCAATTATCGACTTAGTTTTAAAATATAATGTTATCTATATTTGATAAGATTTTTATTTATTTCGTTAAGTATTTCTCAATTACACATAAGTAAGTTCAGACAGCATTTGAGAGTTTTGACCTGCTGCTCCATTGATGCTTCTGGTACCAGATAGAGATTTATTAAATCCAGGAACTTGCTAGTAAAAACAACAACAACAACAACAACAACAACAATAAGGTAAGAATCATTTATTAAGTCTGCTACATGTCAGACATTAGCAAGATAGTAGAGAAGTAGAGATGAAATGGACTCATTCTTTCTGCACAAGAAGCTTATGTCTTACTGAAGAAATATAACTTGTACACAGAAAAGGAATACAGAGTGCACAGAAAGTCATGAAACACCTACTGTGTGGTTAAGCTCTAGGGATACACACACAAGAGCCAAAACAGTCACTGTCCTCAAGGAGCTTAGAGTCAAATGAAAAAAAATTCAAGTTTAAAAATATTTTGACAAAAATTTTCTAATAATTAGGGATTGGAGGGTTGGGAAAAGCCCTCTTCTAGCAGTTGCTATGCAACTCTGTCAGACTGGCCTGAAATTAGATCTTGTCTCTGGACACATAATCCTTATGTGAGCCTGGCCAAGTCACTCAGATTTCTAGGTACCCACCCAACTCCATAAATTCACAGTAATTGTATATCTTCTGTGGTATGTTCTATGAAAATTTCCTGTACCTCCCCCAAAAATCAGAATTCTAGTCTGAAAATTTTCACAAATAAGATAATTTATCTTATCAAATCTTTAAATTCTTACCATTATTTGTAATTAGGAAACTAACCTAAGGAGACATTATGTTCTAGGCATTAGAAGCAAAGTTCCATCTTTAATTTTTTTTTAAAGTCTTTTGATAGATTCAATTTTCATTCCTAGGATGAACAGAATGGTTCTCTCTTAAAGTAATCACTCCATATACACAAAGGTTTTGGTCTCCTTGATGTAGCTTGCTCCTTCGGTCAATTAAAAGCTATATACTAAGTTCTTGAAGAGCCACTGAGTCCAAAGATGCTCATTTAGATGATAGATATTTTCCAGATGTTGTATATCTCCAGACTTACTTAGACTAGTTACACATTGATTTATAAATATCTGGTAAGCATGCCAGGAACAATAGTAACTAACCATCAGAGATATAAAAAGGGGGCAAAGGAGAGTCCTTGCCTTCAAGAAGCTCACATTCGAATGGATTTGGGGCTGTACAGAAAAGCTTTTCCATTTTCGTGGAATGTAGCCTTTCAATGTAGCCAACCCTGGAGTCATCAAATAGAAGCCTTTCATATTATTTCATTGATAAGACAGTAGACCATCAATAACTATTTATTAAGCTCCTCTACTATGTGAAGAGGCAGTATGGCATAGTGAATAGTGGGCTGGTTTTCAATCCAAGAAGCACTGAGTTCATGCTGTAGCTCTGATACATATTTTCAGAATAAGTGACCCTCTAGGTACAGCATTTACTCTCTCACTGCCCTAGGTATCTCTCTATCTCTTTAAGACTATACATTGTAAATAAGGTGCCAACTTGTATTAGTGGAAAGAGTCCCCTCACCTGAGTTTCTAAACCAATGAAATTGTAGACCCAACATCTAATGGGTGTTTTTTTGTTGTATTTGTGCCCCTAGTTTTCTAAGGTGCTATATCTGATACACAGTAGGCACTTAATATTAAATGTTCATGGTTGACTGAGATAGACTTAATTAGTCTATATTCCTGCAACAGAATGCTAATTGTTTTCCCACAACGTGCAAATTATTTTATTTTTTTTGGTTAATTGTGCTAACATGTATGAGGGCATTCCTCAGTTATGTTTTAAATTGAATTTCTCTTATCATGAGTGATGTTGAATATTTTGTCATATGATTATTGATAGTTTTGATTTCTTCCTCTGAAAACTATCCATTCGTATTTTTTCATCATTTATAAATTGGGAGTTAAATGGCGGTTAAGTCACTTGCTTAAGGTCATACAAATAGTGAATTGTGAATGTGAAAATGAATGTGAACTCACATCCCTTGGCTCCAACAATGTTTTTAAGTCAGGATAAATAAAATGCAGTGTTTATGAGAACATTCAGAGTTTCATTTCAAAGACACCTAGATAGACAGCCCCATGTGGCAGGAACACACAACTAATGCTTAAGAGTCATTGACTGGTAAGAGTAAAATCATATTCATTCTTCTTTTATGGAACAAAGAAAAAATAGATTCAGCAGGCAGATTAGAAAAAGTGAAAGGATTCTATTCCTACCTACTAATACTCAGTTGGAAGAATAAATTCAGAATTAAACAAAGAGAGGAGAGTTCCTCAATTCAATACTCATTTGTAAGAATAAATTCAGAATTAAGCAAAGAAATGAAAGTTCCTCAATTCAACTCTCTAGCCATGAGGAATAACCTTGAAACTCCACAATCTGAGAGAGGAAAGTGCTTGGTTAACATCAAGGGCAGAGAAGACCGGAGAGATGTTAAGGATAGGGAATCTGCAAAAATCATAGCTGTTGCAATGTCACAGAATACTCCCTTATTGCAGAAATGTGGCTATCACATCAACAAGTTAGAAAGCTTTTCTCTGACCTGGAAAGCTTTAGTGACAGAATGCTACTCATTCCCATGTCATCTAGGAAAACTCAATTCTTTTTTTTGTTGTTGTTGTTGGTTGATGGAACTGGTAGAATTGAGAAATGGATTTGTTGAGATTGGAGTGGAGAAAAAGGTTGGATAGTTGTTTTCAGAATGATATGAAAGAATCATTACCTATGTTTCCATGGTGTAAGACAAGGAGTATTCCATGGCAGTTTCAAAGAGATGACTTGAGGTTTGTTAGAAACAATTTAATAGTGATTAGAATGATACAGAAGTGGAGTGAGTTGCCTCATGTACTGGTGATGGCTTTAAGAAGGGGATGGGTGTCCACTTCTACCCCTTCAAGATGGATGTTTTCATGAAGGGGCTGGAAAAAAAAAAGTACTTGGTGGATATGTGGACATTTCTTTCTTTCTGATATGTGTTGTTCCAGATGGCTTTAGACATCACACCCAGCTCCCCAATTCTGTTTTTCTGTGATTCTTGTCTTTGCATTAGGAATGGCTCTGGGATATAGTTCAGTTCTTAGCGAATGAAAATGTAATAGATGTCTTTCAGAAAGAAAGCAGAGCTTTTTACTTTAAATATAGGAGTGATCCCTGAAGGTTAGAGCTTCAGAATGAGCCTTTGGGTCACAGATTTGTGCCAAACCTAATCCCCTACATTTCCTATTTTAGTCTTTGCTCCAAGCACAGCAGTAGCTCTCTAACAATCTCCCTAGTGCTTTAAAAATGAGAGGGCAGGGAACAGAGGAAGAGAAAGAGAAAGAGATCACAAGTGTATGACATGAGATGGCATTGACAGATGGGAGGTTTATCAAATTCATTTACTCTAAAGCTCAAGTTAAATGTTACATAGAGTTATAGAATGTCAGGCCTGGAAGGGACCTCAGAGATCAACTAATCCAATTCCCTTATTTGATAGAAAGTCCCTGTTCCAGCTAAAATAACACAATACTGCATGGCTCAGAAATCCTTAGACTGGGTTTCAAAAAGAAGATCCCTTCTTCCTTCCCTCTTTCCTTCCCTCCCTTCTTGCCTCTCTTTCCCTCTCTCACACACATATGTACACACTAAACATATCTAATATATATATATATATATATATATATATATATATATATACATTAAGTAATCAGTATTTGTATATGATATATTAATAGACATAAATGTGAACATATATATGTGGATTATATTGATATCTATAGAGAAGTGTACACAATATTAAATAAAATTTTACGCATAAACTGCTTTGCAGAACTTAAATACTATATGAGTTAACTATAATTATTATGATATAATTTAGTTGTACATATGGGGAAATAGTCGATTCAATTATAATGCTTGTTTCCAAAATGCAAATTTATTCCAATATGATTTATATATGAATTTGAACATAATGAATGAACATTGAACATAATGAATTTTGAACATATTGAACAATTTGAACATAATGAAAATTTGTGTTTGCTTATGTGCACATTAAGGTGTGCCATTTGATAATAACAACAACATTTCCAGTGTCTACTTTCACATCTTGGTCAAAGTGAAATTCATCATCATTTCTACTGGCATAGTAGGAGCTGTGGGCTGAACAGGGCTGGTTCACCTTCCCCCGAGGACCTTGAACACTCACCTCCTGGGTCCTAGAGGTGTGATTTCCTTCTCATTCACAATCATGGACTTTGCCAACCTGGGGTTGTAGGAAGGGGGTGCAGACTAGCAGTATCTGAACCTGAGGCTGCTGATACTATTGATTATAGGATTTTGTGTTTCTTAACTATTTGATATATATAAAACTCCTATCAATTTTTGTATTCTTATCTTTTTATGTATCATTGATGAAGTTTCTTATTCCTCTAAGTCTATTTCCCCCATAACCCATGTAGTTGTTATTGTGTGATTTAAGAATGTTGTTTTAGGAACCCATCTCTTGCATCGTAGCACAGACACAACATGCTGTCATGGACAGAAAACCAGCCCAAGAACAAGGAAAATGGGGGTTCAAGCCATGTTTATGACACCTCCTGGATATCACTTGATTGATCACTTGAAAAGTCTCTGTGCTCATATATGTCTTGAAGACTGAAAACTGAGAAGCATTTGCTGATCTGTATCAGTTCAGGAAATACTTCTCTAGGCACTCCAACCTTATACTGAGGAAATCCAGCCTGGTTAAAAATATATAACATGTAATATATATACATGTATGGATTCATGAATGCAAATTGTTATAGGATCATCTATCTAGAATCTTGAAAGAGCAATTGAAGGCATCTATTCCAACAACCTTATTTTACAGGTGGGGAAACTGAGGCCAGTGAGGTTAATGGTTGCAGATACTACTTCAAAAGTCCCATTTATTTTTAAGCTTTCTAGTATTTTTAACAGAAATTGGTGGCATATTTGGTCAAAAGTTTTTTTTAGTATCTACTGGTATAAGTATATTATTTTTGTTGTTTGTGTTATTTTTATAGTCAATTATGCTTATCGGTTTTTCTAATTTTGAACAAGCCCTGCATTCCTGATCTCAATCAAACTTGGTCTTCATTTATGATCTTTATGATAAATTTTTAACCTTGTTATCTCTTTTATGATTTCATACTCACATTTATCTTTTAATACATCTCTTGGGTCTTTTCTTAAAACATCAAAAATTTATTCAGTGGTGTCTGTCTCTCTCTCTTTTGATCATGATTTTCAAGTAGTTTAACAACTCTTAAATTATCTCTCTTTGATCTATTTTCAAGATCTTTTTGTCCCTAAGAAAGTGTATATTTTCTTCATTTTTAAATGTTGTTACATTGTTTCTTGATGTCTTGTGGAGTCATTAGCTCCTACTTGACTAATTTTAATTTTTAATAAGCTATTTTATTCAGCCGAGTCTTGTATCTTCTTCACTATGCAGCTGGTACTGGTTTTTAGAAGTTATTTTCTTCAACATTTTGGTGCCTTTTTAAAAAAACAAACTACTAATTCTTTTGTTTCATAATTTTCTTGGACAGCTCATTTCTTTTTTTCCCATTTTCCCCTCTATTGCTCTTATTTGATTTTTATATTGTTTTCCCTCTTTTTCTATCTCTTAAATCTTCTAGTTTGGACTTGGATCAAAACTAAGATTTTACTTGAGTCTCTGCTTATTGATATTTTTCAGTAGTTTTCTTATTCTGTGTTTGTATTTTGAGCTTTCTTGTTTACATCGATTTTTTAATCATCAGATTCTTTGTTTGCTCATTTCCCCAGTTTCTTTCTTAACTTTAAACTATATATCAGAATTGAGTTTTGCTCACTTCTTTCCCCGATGGGGAAAGGAGGAGAATCTAGCCTGAGTTTTTGTCTTCTACATTATTTTCTGCTTTCAAAATCCACTGGGGAAAGTATTGTAATTTGTTGTGCTTTCAGCACACTATGGCCTGGTGTAATGTCTAGTCACTACTCTCCTGTTCTGGGCTCTGATCCTTACACAGGTAGGCCCCTACTCCCCAATGACCATCTTGCTCTCCTCTTCACTCTGGAACTATGACCTGGAACTGCATAATTGGTGATATAACAACCAGATGTTGCTCATTTCTGCACTCAGCACTAGTGCAGGGGTCCTCTGGGCTTTCTGTTTTAACTACTTCCAATTATTTGGCATTTTGTTGCTACCACTGATAAATCTTGCTCCCTTGACTGGTGCTACTTTTGTCTCTGGCTATCCTCCTGGTCACCCCATCCCAGCTAGAAAAATCACTCTCTTAAGTAGGTTAAGAGAATCCTAGCAAACTTAGGGATGATAGACCTTTGGAGAAAATTGAATGGAGACAGAAAGGAATATACTTTTTTTTTCCTCAGCAGTACAAGCACCCTATGCAAAAATCGACCATTCACTAGGGCATAAAAACCTCAAAATCTAATGCAGGAAAGCAGAAATAGTAAATGCATTTTTTTTTCAGATCATGATGCAGTAAAAATTACATACAATAAAAGGCCAGGGGAAAATATATGAAAAAATTAATTGGAAACTAAATAATCTAATCCTAAAGAATGAGTGAGTGAAATAACAAATCATATACATAAGTGATAATTTCATCCAAAAGAATGACAATAATGAGACAACATACCAAAATTTGTGGGATGCAGCCAAAGCAGTTATTAGGGGAAATTGTATATCTCTAGATTCTTACTTGCATAAAATAGAGAAAAAGAAGATCAATGAATTGGGCTTGCAACTAAAAAAAAAAACTAAAAAAAGAACAAATTAAAAATCCCCAGTTAAATACAAAATTTGAACATCTGAAAATAAAAGGGAATATTAATAAAATGGGAAGTAAGAAAATTATTGAATTTTTAAATAAAACTAAGAGCTGGTTTTATGAGGAAAAATCCCAACAGAATAGATAAAACTTTAGTCAATTTGATTAGAAAAAGAAAAGAAGAAAATCAAATTGTTAGTCTCAAAAATGAAAAGAGAGAGCTAACCACTAATGAAGAGGAAATTGAAGCAATAATTAGAAGTTATTTTTGTTCTACTATATGTTAATAGATTTAGTGATCTAAGTGGAATGGAAGAATACCTATAAAAATAAAGATTTCTCATATTAATAGAAGAAGAAATTACTTAAATAGCCCCATTTTAGAAAAAGAAAAAGAACAAGCTATTAATCAACACCCTCAGAAAAAATATCTCCAGACCACATGGATTTACCTGTGAATTCTACCAAACATTTAAAGAACAATTTTCAATACTATGCAAAGTATTTGAAAAAAATAGGGAAAAAAGAAGTCCTACCAAATTCCTTTTATTACACAGATATGGTGCTGATACCTAAACTAGATAGGGTAAAAACAGAGAAAGAAAATTACAGACCAATTTCCCTAAAGAATATTGATGCAAAATTTAACATATATATATATATATATATATATATATATATATATTATTTAAGATATTAGCAAAAAGATCACAGAGAATCATCTCCAGGATAATATATCATGACCAAATAGGATTTATAACAGGAGCATAGGGCTGGTTCAATATTAGGAAAACTATTAGCATAATTGACTTTATCAACAACTAAACTAACAAAAATCATATGAATATCTCAATAGATGCAGAAAAAACATTTGATGGAATCCAACACCAATAGGAAGCTATTTAAAAAAAAACTAGATAATATAGGAGTAAATGGAATTTTCCTTAAAATGAGCAGTAGCATTTATTTAAAACCATCGGAAGCATCATATGCAATGGGGACAAATGAACCATTCCCAGTAAGATCAGGGGTGAAACAAAGTTGCCCGCTGTCACCAGTACTATTCAATATTTTATTAGAAAAGTTAGCTTTGTCAATTAGAGAAGAAAAATAGATTGAAGGAATTAAAGTAGGTAATGAAGAAACCAAAGTCACCCTCTTTGCAGATGATATGACAGTATACTTAGAGAACCCTAGAGAATCAACTAAAAAAGTAGTAGAAACAATTCACAACTTTAGGAAGGTTGCAGGAAACAAAATAAATCATCAGCATTTTTATATATTACCTGTAATGGGCTGAGGTTTGAGCTGATGCACTGAGGTCCCAAGTACAGGAGGCTAGATAGTAATTGGGCTATACTCTTATTAATATACATGATTGGATTAAGAATGGTCCCTGCCCACTCTCCTTGCAAGTCCTGATGTGTTGTATAGGAAATGACGATTTTGGTGGGTGGAGGCAGAGAGAGAGGGAGGAAGACAAGTGGGGAGAGATTGGGCTGGGTTCGAGACTCCAAGCTGCTGGTTGTGTGGCTGCTGGTCGAGCTAGCTTCTTGACTCAGCTGCACACATTGCTATCGCCGATTCTCTTCCACCTCCGATCCTTCTTCACTGAGAATAAAGACTGACGATTTTCCCCTAACCTGAATTCCTGTCTCGTGCTGATCTTAAAATATACGATCTTAACAATTACCAACAAGGCCAACAGCAAAAGATATAAAAAGAAATTCAATTTAAAATAACTGTCAATAATATAAAATATTTGGAAGTCTATCAGGCAAGGTAAAGTCAGGAACCATATGAATATAGCTACAAAACACTTTCTACACAAATAAAGTCAGATCTAATCAATTGGAAAAATATCAAGTGCTCATGGGTAGAATATAAAAAAAGTGACAATGCTATCTAAATTAATCCACTTATTCAGTGCCATACCAATCAAACTCCCAAGAAGTTATTTTACAAATCTAGAAAAAATAATAATAAAATTCATCTGAAAGAACAAAAGGTCAAGAATTGAATGAAAAAAAAGCAAATGAAGATGGCCTAGCTGTACCAGATCTCATACTATATTATAAAGCAGCGGTCATCAAAATCATTTGGTACTGGCTAAGAAATAGTCAGTCAGTGGAATAGGTTAGGTTCACAGGACAAAATAGTCAATGACTATAGTAATGTAGTGTTTGACAAACCCAAAGACCCCAGATTTTGGGATAAAAATTCACTTATTCCACAAAAAACTGCTGGGAAAATTGGAAACTAGTATGGCAGAAACAAAGTATTGACCCATACCTAACACCATATACCAAGACAAGGTCAAAATGGGTTCATGATCAAGACATAAAGAATGATATTATAAACAAATTAAAAGAACATAGGATATTTTACTTCTCAAATCTGTGGAGGAGGAAGGAATTTGTGACCAAAGAAGAACTGGAGATCATTATTGACCACAAGAGATAATTTTGATTATATTAAGTTAAAAAGTTTTTGTGCAAATAAAACTAATGTACACAAGATTAGAAAGGAAGCAATAAAACTGGGAAAATATATTTTATATTCAAAGATACTGATGAAGACCTCATTTATAAAATACATAGAGAATAGTCTCAAATATATAAGAATTCAAGCCATTCTCCAATTGATAAATGGTCAAAGGATATGAACAGATTATTTTCAAATGAAGAAAGTGAAGCCATTTCTAATATATGAAAAGGTGCTCTTAATCACTATGGATCAGAGAAATGCAAATTAAGACAACTCTGAGGTACCACTACACACCTTTCACATTGGCTACAATGGCAGGAAAAGATAATGAGGAATGTTGGAAGGGGATGTGAGAAAATTGGGACGTTGATACATTAATGATGGAACTGTGAATGGATCCAACCATTCTGGAAAGCAATTTAGAACTATGCTCAAAAAGTTACAACAAGATTATACAACAATCACTTCTAATGGATGTGGCTCTTTTCAACAATGAGATGCTTGAGTCTAGTTCCAATGATTTTGTGTTGAAGAGAGCCCTCTACACCCAGAGAGAGGACTTTAGGAACTGAGTGTTTCCATTCTTTTTATTATTGGTTGTTTGCATTTTATTTTCTTTCTCATTTTTCTTCCTTTTTGATTTGATTTTTTGGTGTAGCAAGATAATTGTATAAATATGTATGCATATTTGGATTTAACATATATTGGATTACTTGCCATCTGGGGGAGATGGTAGGTGGAAGGAGGATGAAAATTGGAACATATGGTTTTGCAAGGGTCAATGTTGAAAAATTATCCCATGCATATGTTTTGAAAATAAAAAGCTTTAATTAAGAAAAAGAAAAAAACCTAACTCTCCATGACTTTTAATTAACTTTCTTACCCAGGATTTGATTTAACACCTTTTTTTAGGTTGTTTTGGAAAAACTGTGTTTTATAAGTTTGAGAAAATTTTGCTTTTTCTCCAACAACTTGAATTCTCCTCTATCATTGAATTTGTTTTCGTTTTGGGTTTTACCCCTATTATACCTTATTCTTTTTATTTATTTTTTGAAATGAAAATCTCTTCTAATTCTAGTTTTGAGAGTGTGGAGTCTATTAGAGATTGAAAAATCAGGTAAGTCACATTAGAGATGGTCCTCAATTTGCTCAGCTTTCAGATGAAAGGACTGGTCTCAGTGCCTCTGAATCTGGGGTCTGTATCTCCTGTTGCTCCCAAAATTGATTTTGCAGTTTTCTCTGAATCAATAACATTGTTGAGAGGGAGATAAATAATGTCTATTTTTTTTTAAAAAACAGTGACCCAGATCCCTTAAAGCTTCCAACCCAGATTCATCTCACCAGGAAATCATCTGCTGGAACAGGAAAGAAAAAGAAGCAAATTTCTATGATTAAAACAAGTACTTAATGTGTGTTCAGTGACATAAATTAAATGATGATTTGTGAATAAGCATGCATTTTGAAAAATTAATGAATTTTAAAATAATGTTAGAAACTTGTTTTTATGTCCTTTAGAATTATGATCCTGGAGGGGAATGGCATTTCCCCCCTTTCTTTGTAACACCAGCACTTAGCACAATGCATTAATACAAAGTTAAATGCTTATTGACTAACTATCTTTAGGTAACTTATTTGTCCCCCTCAGAGAAATTGAAGCATAATTAAAGCATCTCAAAAGTAATAGGAGATCCCTAAAGTTAGAGAATATACCTAAAGTTAGAGAGTCTCATGGACTATCTGTGCCCAACCTCTGGTAGAGTATTCTGAGCTCAAATTGGTCTGATTGGTCACAGCTGGACACACTGTAACTTGACACTAACATAATGGTGTCACTTTGGTCCTCTTTGAGAATGAAGGACAACAACCAATCATTTGATCTTGATGCCTTTACAGGACTCATTTGTGAAAATGTTGGTGAGGATGGGCTAGAATGATTTCTACATTTCTTTCCTATTAAGTATATATTAGTTATATTAATATATGAGCAATCTATTAATATTAACTATGCACTAAAGAGCTTTTTGACCATGAGCATGTACATAGTTGTTTTTAAGAATTATAAATATGGTCCTATGAGAAGGGAGAAGCAAATGAGGAAATAATTTTTTTATTCACATTATTTTTATATTATTATTTTTGTTGTTTTCTAGACCTTTGGTTTCATTGGTGGAGGGTGATTTATGGAGTGATTTCTCTCTCCCAAGGCTGAATCAGAGGATTCTTTAGACTTTATATTCTTAGAGAATTACCTTTGAATCCTAAGGTACATAGTAAAGGTCATATTGACAGATAGTGGCAGAGATGGGCATTGAACCCTTTTCCTGACTCTAAGATCAGCATTCTAGGAGTTATTCAAAAAGCTAAACTGTGGATTATATGCTAATAGTCTGATGTATCTGTGGAAAGGGTATTCTCTCCAATAATGAAGACCTCAATCCTTTCATATCTGCCCTTTTTCTTTGGGTTTATCCATGTTCTGTGATAAATATACCTCAGAGGTCTATCTAATATGCAGGGACCTTGACTCTTTATCTTATTGTTAAATGGATAGTAAGAAAACATGTGGGGCTGGGTACCAGAAAAAAGGGGAAAAATGATCAATTCTGGAGCATATGTGTTGAAATATGTGTACTACTGCACACTAATGCACTAAAACCCAGCTTTTCTGGGCAAAAAGGAAATTGAAAGTGTGTCCAAGAGAGTATAAAACTGTGCATACTCTTTGACCCAGTGATACTAGATTTGTATCCCAAGGAGGTAAAATAAAAAGGGAAAGAACCTATGGGTACAAAACTATTTATAGCAGCTGTTTTGTGTCAGCAAAATGGAAATTGAGGGATACTCATCAGCTAAGGAATGACTGAATAAGTTGGGATATGTTTCTGTGATGGAATACTCTTGTGCCATAGTAAATGGAAAGCAGGATGGTTTCAGAAAAACCTGGGAAGATTTATACAAACTGCTGCAAAGTGAAGTGAGGAGAACCAGGAGAACTTTGTATAAAGTAACAGCAACATTGTAACGGTGACCAAGGGTGAAAGACTTAGTTACTCTGATCAAGACAGTTATTCAAGACAGTCCTGAAAGTAGCTAAGATGAGGGAGAACTGATGAATTCCAAGTGTACATTAAAACATTTTCTTCACGTTCCTTGCCTTTTACTGTATGTTGTTGTTATTACAACATACTAATACAAAAATACATTTTGCCTGACTCCACATGTATAATTGATACAGTAATGCTGGGATCTTCAGTGAGTGGGGGAGAGACAGAGGGACGCAAAATTTGGAATTCAAGATTTTTTTAAATTAATTATAAAAAATTTAAATTTTAAATATAAGTTGGGAAATATATATAAAAGAAAGCATTTGGACTATTCAGGCTCAGACATTCATAAGCTGTGTGACCTTAGACAAGTCACTTAACTTTTGTTTGCCTCAGTTTCCTCAATTGCAAAAGAGACAATCATAGCACCTAATTCTCAAAGTTATTGTGAAGATCAAGTGAGATAAAATTTGTATAATGAATGAGGTAAAATTTATAAATTGCTTCGTATAGTACCTGGCACATAGTAGCACTTAATAAGCACTTTTTAAAAAAATCATTATTCTATCAGTATTCTCTGTGTATGGGTGCCCCCCTCTGTCTTTCTGTGTGTATGTCTGTCTTTCCATCTTTCTTTGTCTTTCTCTGTGTGTGTGCCTCTGAGTCTCTCCCAAACTCCCCAATAATTTCACTGCTATGATAATCTTGTGCAAGTGACAAATTTCTCAATATCCAATCTCTTTGTAATGGAGTAACCTTGAGCAAATGGTTTGTTCTGAGCTCCATTTTTTTTTTACCTATGACATAAAACCCAGAATATTTATAGATTACCTTACTCATCGAGTGAAAATGAACAATAAACACATTCCATATTCAGCTCTGCCCAATAATAGCCACATGAAACTTGCCTCTGGCAGGTAACAGTTATTACACCTAAGTAGTAAAGTATGAACATTTCTTTCAGTGTATAGCCATTTTTTTTTTCATGGATCAAGAACAGCTGCTAGCCATTTTATTTGGACTAGTAAATACTTTGCATTTATTCATGTTGACCTTCCCTTGTATAAAAGAAAAGGCTGAAAAAAATTTGGTGATTGATTATTACATACACATATGCATGTGTATGTATATGTATTTTGTATATCTGTATGGGTATACACACATATATATATACATCAATCCTTGCATGCATATATAGAGAGACAGAGAGAGACTAAATGATGTTAATTAATGAACATTGAGTGTGGAGACCCTTCCTATGGGCTGGACATTTTCATCTTCTTTTGGCCATTTTGAAGAAGCATTTTAAGACATAGTTGAAAAAGTTCAAATATACTTTTGTTATTTCCTGACTGCATTGCCATTTTTTGTTGTCCTGCAGGCAAGGGAAGATTGTTTCCTTATTTCTACCATTTTAATTGCTCCTAATCCATCCCCCAATTTGGACAGATGGAAGCATACTGAAGATCTGCTCAATGAATATAACTTCTCAATGCTCATTTTTTCCCCCTCTTACTGAGCTAAAGATCCAAAATTTTGCATAATTGATTTATACATAGACTTTAGCTCAGCTTGCGTAATTAACTAATTTATCTCTTTATGTGCTTTCATGGGGCTGTTTATGCTTGTTCAGAAGATACCATGATTGTTCACAGAGCATTTGGCCCTTCCTGACATATTCTTTGGGGCAAGGTCACTGCTTTTATCTCACAATTGCTTATTCCTTTGTATGTGAATGGCAGAAATAAAATGAGCCATATAAAAATTAAATATATAGGACTACTTTCATCAACACACCAAGGTTTTTGTTCTCAGTATGTCTTAATGTCTGTGTCCTTGAATCCTATGTCTGTGAAATTGGGCAGCAGATTTCTTTTTAATGTCAAAGCTATTTGACATTCATTTCAATAGTTAAAAATTTCACAGCCTGAATAAAAGGGGATAAAGAGTCCCTCTGCTAGCATCATCTCAGAGACAAAATCTCCATTGGCATATTTGTGGAATTGGAATACTAGGTTTAATACTTAGACATTACTCAAGGAAAGCTGAACAGTCAGGAAAAGGCTATGGGGTCGATTTGATTTAGCTTGGAGAGTCTTGTGTAAGATCAGTAATAGCAGTAGTGTATCTCAATTATATGGCCAGTGATCCAGTTGAAGGCAGTGCTATTAAATCATACAGGTTGCATTATTATCAAGTACCCCTGAACTTTGATTTTACATTGCAAATGACTATGTTCCAGCAGGTCTATTTTCTTGATCTACTATGTGGTTCTTAATTAAATTAAATTAAATTAAAGCTAAAAGTGTACCGAGGAGAGTCCAAAATCTCATTCAAAGTGAACTGAATAGTTATATGGATTTTTGACAATTCATTTTTTTATGAGGGAATTGCAATAATTTTTTGACTGATATATTTTTATTTGCCTCCTCCTTTCCTTAAGAGGAAAGTCAACATGGTTCATTACAAATTGCACAGAACTTAAAGACAGAGCCCTCTATTCAAATCCTGGATCTTTCACTTACTCTTTGTGTGCACATGTATAAATTACATCATCTTTGTGAACTTCATCATTTGCAGGATGGTGAGGTTGGATTAGGGGACCTCTAAGATCACTTTCTGATTTAAAATTGTAATTTTTGATTCCTTTAATTGAAGATCATTTGACTAATTTGGAACTTCTAAGATGACAGGGATTCATCTCCCTTTCTGTCTTCTCCACTATCATCACAGTGCAACCTACATAATAGATGTTTATTTCAATTTAATAAATATTCTACTGTAATTAGTGTACTATACTAAATACTAGAGACACATCACTTAAATAAATGAATGAAGAATTACATGAGATTTTCCCCATTTGTTCCTCCCTGAATAGCATTGTATCTTCTGAATGTATAATGGAAGAATCCTTCCTCTTATCTCCCCAGTTTTCTTCCTGTACCAGAATTCTCATCTTCATAAAAGAACTGCTAATGGTTACTGGGAATAGAGTACTTTCCTGGGAAGCTTTGAATGACACATCCAAAGAAATCCCAAGGGAATAAGTATAGATCCATGGAGTGGTAGTGTGTAAAAGTGGATAGAGGGAGAGACCAAAGGTCAGAAAGAGCTAATAAATACTAGCAGTATGATAATAGGGATTTTAAATAGTCACTTAGATCTAATCAATTCTCTTAAGATATCCCTTTTTAATTAGAAGGCAGAGGTAAGTAAGGAGAGTATATTAGGCAGAAAGACCAGTCAGAGAAAATTCTGTGCATCTGGAGATAGAGTGTTGTTCTCTATTTTCATTGAACACTAATGAGGTCTTTATTCCTGAATCTATGGGAGAGAGGGAAGTATAAGAAAACTAGAAAAGTAGAATGGACTATAAAAAGTTTTAAAAGATAAACCAAAGGAGGTATTAAGGAACCCTTGGATTTTTATTTATTGGAGGGTTATAATCAGACTTGTACTTTAGGAAGATGGCTTTAGTGGCTGAGTGGAGGAGACTTTCAAGTGAAGAGGGATTTGAAGGTAGTGCTAGAGTCAGGGTTTAGTCCACCAGCTATATCTAATGCATGTTCAACCATTTTTCAGTCATTCCCTATGCTTCGTGACACAATTTTGGGTTTTCTTGGCAGAAATACTGGAATGTTTGCCATTTCTTTCTCTAGCTTGTTTTACAGATGAGGAACTGAGGTAAAAACATGCTTAAGAGACCTAACAGGATCATAGAGCTAGTGTTTAAGGCCAGATTTGAACTCAAGAATGAGAGTCTTCTCAACTCCAGGCCAGGCACTATATTAACTCTGCCACTTAGGTATCCCATTATATAGGACCCCTTCTTTTGTAACCTTATAAGAGAAAGAAGCATCCAAGAAAACTGCACAAGCCAAAGTAGATCATTTTATACTGATGGTGGTTATCTCTAAAAGGATCCTCAAGGCTACTTCTCCTAGCATGAATATGCAATTATTCCTGTATCAAAAAAGAAATTATATTTGTTCTCTCATTTTTTTGTGTGTCTACATTCAGGTGGGTATAAGCATCAATCAATCAATATTTATGCCTATCATACCAGGCATAAGATCAAGCACTGAGGACATAAAAAGAGACAAAATACAGTACCTGTCTTTAAGGACCTTATAGTCTAAATAAATCATAAATCAGTAGGTTATATAAAACAACAGCATAATAATAAATATGTACATAGCATTAAAATTTTGAAAAACATTTTCTATATAATTTTCAACATAATTTAAAAGTTAACTATATATATAGACTCTTCAAACAAGAGAGGAAGTAATTATGGAATAGACTATATGTCTGTGGATACATAAATATATATATGTATCATATATATACACACATATATACATACATACACACATACATATATGTATGTGAGTGTATTATAAATACACACAGAGTGATAGATAAGATATGGAAAATAGATGCTACTTCAAGACCAAAAGGAAGAGAGAACAAATCAGGCAGATCAACACAACGAGTATTAATTCAATGTTTACTAGGGCTCAATACTAAGAATTGGAAATATAAATACACAGAGAAAGAATAATAGTCTTTATCCTCAAGGGGCTTACATTAAAATTGGAAAATATTATGCTTAAAGCTGAAAGGGTAAAGGGGTGATAAAATACTCAGGGGGTACTCACGAATCAATCAGAGAAGAGGACTACGGGAACAGAGTGAATTTACAGGTTGAGAAGATTATGAGTGTGGAAAGAACTTCTAGGATGAGGAAGCTGCCATGACATGAAGAAACTCAAGAGAGTCAATAGAAACTAAGAGAGAAATGAATAAATATGTTTCCCATCATTCTCAACCTAAACTTTCTGATTATTTCTTGATTAGTAGAAGAAGCCAAATGGACTATCATTAACCTTCTTATGATTTAGCTTTTCCATAAAGACTTTTCTCATACTCCCAGATTCTAGTGCATCTCATTTCCAAATTATGATGATTCTCTTATGTTTATATCTCCTATGACTATATTTCATGTGTTTGTAACACCAAAACTTAGCATACATCATAGCTCATTTTAATCACTTCTTTTATTGACAACATAAATTCCCAAAGATAATATCCAAATTTTAAGAGCCCTATACAGATTATCACAAAAAGGTCCACAAAGTTCCACTCTCAGATACCTGGACAATGATCAGAAAAGTTTTTTTTGTTTTTATTATTATTTAAAACATTATTTTTCTAATTGATTAAGTCCACTTCAGCAGAGAACATTGTGATATATAGGAAAATAGAAAGTTTTATTTGAAATTCTCAGAAGCCCAGTTCTTCTTGTTCAATAAAATTAATAGACGTGAAGTTGGAGTCTGTGAAGAGAGAATTCATATGCCCCTTTCAAGTTATAAGTTGGGAATGTTGTTTTAGTAGGGGTTGCATTTCAATTGTGGCACCATACTTCATGACCTAGAAGTATTCCAAGAAGGATAAGTAGTTATAAGAACAAAGTAAAGGTGAAAGAATATAAACCAAGAATGGTATGAGATTTCCTTGCCAGTGGACTAAGATATAACTCTGATTCAGGAGTCTCATTTTGTTCTCTTTTCCCCCAACAATGAAATATTCATTGACTATTCTGATATCCATGTAGCTTCAATCCAATTTCACAAATATTTACTTAACACTCATTACATGCATGATGCTTTACTTTTTTTTCCCCAAAGCTTTTTATTTACAAAACATATGCAGGGGTAATTTTTCAACATTGACCCTTGTAAAACCTTCTGTTTTGAATTTTCCCCTCCTTTGCCCCACTCCCTCCCCTAGATGACAGGTAGTCCAATCCATGTTAAATATGTTAAAATATATGTTAAATCATGCAATGTGGTTTTAAAGGTAGTTGGAATACAATATCAAAAAAAAACACCCACAACCATAATTTGCACTCCAGGGAAATACATTCTAGATTTCATAATTTTAGGAAATTACATTGATACTGCTTAATTATTGGTAGCATTGAAAGTAATTAATTATCAGGAATGGAAACTTACATAAAGTTTATATTATCAAATGTATATAAGAACATAATAGAAAATGAAGTGGAAAAAATCTTTTTGGCAAACTTTAGATTTTTATTTTAAAACTTCAGAAAAATATGAGATTTCCAAAAATAGTTATCATGAATGATGAGCTCTAGTAAGGTTTTTTTAATATCAGAAGCTTTGGATGTGCTTTTAGGTAGAAGGAAAGATGCAAGTTGTTAGGAAAAGATTAAAGATAAATTACAGGAATAAAAATTAAGGCAATCTTTCAGAGATGATAGGATGAAATGGGAACATCAATGACTCAGGCAATAACTGTATTTCTTGCTCAGCTAGAAGCAGAGCAGCTGGCATATTTATGACTTATCTTGATGTCAGTTTGATTATTCAAATGGTAGAAGATATCACTGGGAAAATGGTGGGTTTGGGACTTGATTTTTTTTTTACCAAAAAAGATTAATTGAAGAAATAAAAACAAATGAAAACTAGATAAGAAGAAACTATGCCATCTCAGATACATGAGAGATAATTGAGGGAAAACTGAACATCATCACAAGGACAACCCTTACAGAATATAAGCTACCCGAGGGTGGGTTTTATCTCACTGTTGCATTTGTATCCGATGATATACAATGACAATATGTAGTAGACTTTGTTAAAAGCATGTTTAATGATTGGTTTTAAAATATAATTTGAGCATGGTGATTTCATTACTTTGTTTAGAGTTTCCCTGCCTCTTTAGCTGCTTTCTAGAATTTTAAGATAAAGGATTTTACCTTTCTTTGAAATTTATAATTGCTTCTCTCTGGGATTTCTTACACTACTCTCAGTTTTCTTTATCCTTATCTTGTATCTCTCTATTTACCCATCTCTTTTGCTGGGTTATTAACCATGTTACATTTCCTAATTTTCAGTAGACAACAAGGAGTTCTTTCCAGGCTTTTGTTATCTTTCCTCTATTTCTCTTATTTAAGGACCTTTCATGAATTCAATTATCTTTATTTGGATGATTTTCAGATATTCGCATCAGACGCACTTTCTCTTTTGAGGTTGAGAACCATATTACCAGATGACTATTTGACATTGCATACTAGATGCTCTCAATCACCTTTTGGTCTCATGACCAAAAGAGAATTAATTATGTTTCCCCCAAAATGCACTCCATCAAATTTCTGTTTCTGTTGAGTTTACCACTCACCACCTAGTCATCTTTATCCTCATCCTTGGGACCATTCTTAATTTACCATCCTTCCTCCTCTTTAATATCCTTCAGACTTAGACAATTGCACATCACAGCCTGTCTGCTTCCATAACATTTCACACCCAATCTCTCTTCTCTTCACTCAATCATTCCCCATTCCAGAACAATTTCTTATTACATCTCTCTTGTATTATTGCAATAACCTCCTAAAAGCTCCCACTTTCTCTACCCTCACAATTCCAATTCTTCCTCCATGCAACTATCAAAGTATTTTCTTAACGTTCAGGTCTGACCATGTCATTTAACCACATATTCAATAACCTCCAGTTTACTCCCCTAGAGTAAAAAATTGGCTTCTCTGTTCCATATTTGAAGATCTTTACGATCTGAGCCCTTTCCAGCTTTTCAGACTTGTTACATTACTACACATCATGTACTCTGATAAGTCAAACTGGGCTTCTTGCTGTTCTTCACACATGACATTCCAGATTTTATTTCTCTCCTTTCATATTGGCTATCCTCTATGCCTCTTTACCTCTTCTTTACCTCTATCTTTTTGCATCCCTTGTTGAAGTTCAGTCACTCAGCTTACTTTTTATGTGAAATGTCTCCTGGTCATAAAAAGGTTAGGCTACTTTCCAAAACTCTTTAGTTGCATGAGCTTTGTATTTGTATTACCTATACTAGTACATGAGTATTTTGTCTCTTCCCCATAGATTATCAGATGCTTAAGGTAAATATCACTCTTTCACTTTTATTTTTGTGCCCCAAAAGTCTTGTATAGTAAATTGTACATAGTGGGCAGCTAGTTAGCACACTGGATAGAATGCCAAACTCACTAGATTTGTGAAATTGGGTAAGACACTCAATCTTTCTTTGCCTTAGTTCCCACCCCTCAAAATTGTGATGATAAACTTGTTTTTACTTCAGTTTCCTCATCTGTAAAATGAACTGGAGATGTAAATGGAAAACTCATAACTTTGTCAAGGAAACTCCAAATGGAGTCACAATTTTGGCGGTAACTGAAACAATTGAACAACAACAAAATAGTTCCTATCTTGCAGGATTGTGGTGAAGATCAAACGAGGTAATCATTTTAAAGCATTCAGTGTTATGGGCCAGAACTCTGAATTTGAAACAAAGGATTCTTACAAGGTATAAAGTCAGTGGAATTGATAGAGACAAAGTTATCTCATTTAGCATGGTTCAGTATGATTGATTTAATCCTACAAGACTTTGAAAGAGATAATAAAGGATTTGGACTTTAACCTCTGGCTACTCATGTGGTGATTACTGAACTGAAACGAAGGTTGCCTCCAGAGACCCCAAGAAAACCTCAACAAAGAACATTACATTTTAGAGAGAATATTACAATTCAGCGTACAATAAGTACTACATAAATGTTAGCTGTCATTTTTATTAATTTAAGAAATTATTGAGGGTTATTTTATTGGTCAATTGATAGTAAGATATATGATGTTTGTATCATGACTGGTGATATGCTTGTTAATTTTTGAAAAGTTGTTAAGAATAGTATTAGAGGTAAAAAAAAGAATTATTTGAATTTTCAGAATGAAATAGTGTGATTTCTTTAAGCATAAACTAATGAGCTTGATTTAAATTCTGGCAAATTTCTAGAATACATTATTAAATTCCCTTGAAAAGGATAATGGTGATCACTAATGTCTGCATAGCTTCATTATGAATAAGTCAAACCAGAGTTAATTTAATTCCATTTCTGGAAAGGTTACTAGATTAAAAGAATGCTATTGATATAGTAACTCCATTTTAACATCTGATAAAGTTTCTCATATTTTTTTTTTTGCTAGTGGAAAAGTTGGAAGGATATAGGATAGATGATCAAACAAAAATAGATTCAGACTTTCCTGAACAACTGAATCAAGACATCAATGACTATTGGACTGATGTCACCTTGAAAGGATGTTTCTAATGATAACAATTCATGTTTATGTAATGCTTGTGGCTAAAAAGATATTTTCTCATAACCCTGAATATTTAGTAGAACAAGTTTGAAAGGTTAAATGACTTGTTTAGGGTCACACAGCTAATAAATGACAGATCTAGCATTCAAATTATTTTCCCTCCTGCCTCAAAGTCCAGCACTTTCGCACTGTATCATGATATTTTCCCAAACACAACTTTGGAGAGCCAGAGGACATTCTCATTGGACACATTCTAACAACACAGGTAGTAATTTAATAGAGGATACAAATGTTGGAAAATAGCTAATGTCTTGAATGATAATGTTAGGCTTCAGAATTATGCCAACAAACAAGCTCAATTCACTGATTCACCTCTTTCTCTCCACTATTTTTTTCCTTCCTTCCTTTATCCCTCCCTTTCTTCTTTCTTTCCTCCTTTTGCTTTTTGCTTCCTTTTCCTTCCTTCCTTCTATCCTTCCTTCCATCCTTCTTTCTTTTCATCCTTCCTTCTTTCCATCCTTCCTTCCTTCCTTCCTTCCTTCTATCCTTCCTTCCTTCCATCTTTCCTTCCTTCCTTCCATCTTTCCTTCCTTCCTTCCTTCCTTCCTTCCTTCCTTCCTTCCTTCCTTCCTTCCTTCCTTCCTTCCTTCGTATCTTCTGCCTTGGAGTAGCATCAAGCAGATTATTAGATTAACTTTCTACTTTTTCCACAGCAGGTAGTTTTACGTTATTTTGACGTTGATGGGTTTTTTTGTGGGGGAGGAAGAGTTTAAACAATACTTTGGAAAGCATCCATCCTTCTACAAAGTTATTCTTAAAGGGGAGTGGGTATAGAAACATGTGTAGAATGCAGGTAAGTGAACAGAATAAAGATAAAAAGTAAAGGAAAAAAACAGATTAATTCTCATCTGAATAGCTTAAATGTTGAAATTATCAAGTTGAGTTCATACTCTGGGTTTTCTGAACTTTAAATCCACTCATAGATATTTGGAAGTTGAATTGTTTTGATATCTCTGGTGAAAACAAATATATGACATACATTTTCCATCAACAACATAGACAATCTCAATTTTGATCACTACCACGCTTCATTCACCTTCCGAAGAATGATTGGCTGGCAGCCCCATTTGTGCTTCCTAATGATGCAACTTGGTATGGTAGAAATGTAATTGTCACTCTACAAAAAATATAAAGCCCATTATGTTTAGATGAGTTTGTACATTTCTGCATTTTTTGGCATAAGCAACAACTTTCTCATTTGCACAACAAATGTTTGCAGTTAAAAAAATACACCATTATTTCTTCTAGTGCAAACGAAAATAAGGCTTGAGGTAATTAATACTGAAGACACTTTTTCTTATTTATGGGAAAAAAACTCAGCATAATTTTAAATCACTTATGTAAATATGTTCAGATGCTCTCTATAAGCACATCCAAATGTGATTCATTCAAAAACAATCTATTTAATTTTTGTCAACTAAAATAACTATAAATTGGATTTAACAATATTTCAAAAGGATTTCATTTTCAAGTTAGAAATGATTACATGTTTATAATTTATAATATCAGGCACTCATTTGCATAGGCAATTAATTTAAAGTGAAAAATCCCATTAAAAGTATCAATAGAGAGAATTACACAGGCATCTACCATGTATTTAAGTAGGTTTCATTTATTTTGAGCTCCAAAGTATTCATATTCAGCATTTTCCACCATTGATGCTATTCACATGAGGGACTAATAGTTTTGCTAAAATTACCCTTGTTCTAAGCTTGGATGGTGGCCAGGCTCACAATCCCAAGAGAAGAGAGAGGTGTGCTCCCACTAGGTATCTCAATAGCATTAACTTCCTGAACAAATTCAGTAGACATTTATTGAATATCTATAACAGTCAAGACATTAAGATAGACTCATGGGATCCAACCATGAATTTATATACATTTTTTGCCTTCTCAGAATTTATAGCTCAAGAAAAAGAGTATAACATATCAAGTATGATACAAGACAAATCTATTGCTTTCTAGGAGAGAGACCTACACAGGAGTGCATTTTTGAGACTGGAGAGATTCTTGCTATTGAAGTATCAGGGAAGATTCCATGGAGATTGTTTTCTGAGCTCAGCTTTGAAGGAAGAGAAGGCTTTTATAATCCAAAATATGGAAGGGGGCAACTACTGTACAAAAGAACAAAGGATCATGCATGGAATTGAGACATAGTTGGATAGTGTCTTTATTTTATAACTGAGGATATTGGATCCCAAAGAAGAGTACGCTTTTACCTCTTTAACCTCTCAGGGATTCATCCTTTCTTGCAAAACCATCATATAGATGCATATTCTTTTGTTTTGTCTCTTTATCCCTTTCCATTTTTCTCTTCTCACACCAAACTACAAATAAATGATGAGTCCTAAGTCTTATCTAACTCCAGAGTTTTTCCATGGCCTCTAATACAAAATCTATATACTTTTGTTTCCCTTTCAAAGTCTTTCACAGCATGAGTAAAACTACCTTTACAATCATTTTATACATAACTCTCCATAATGAGTCCTTTTCTTCAGGCAAATTTTCCATTTTCCTATTCCAAGTTTCACCATTCCATTTCAATTTGACTCAATGTAGCTAAATTGCACCATATTATAAGGATAGTGTGACAGATAAGGGAATTTAAACTTCACTAAGTGGACAATATCTGAAGCCATGAAATAATGAGAGAAAAAAATATCAGTATCATTAGATTTGAGGCCAAAAAAGATTAATATGTCAACAGTGTGAAAAAATAAATATAATGCAGAGTGGGATTAGATTCTTCAAAATATAGGCCAGTGAAGTTGATTCTTGTTTTTTGGGAAAGCTTTCTCATGCTTTATTTAAAGGACAATTTGTGACATTTAAAAAAGGAAGTAGGATTCACTGTGAACAAGTTATCACGAAGTCTTTACTTAGAGGCTGGATGATCACTTGCTGGTTGTTTTATAGCACGGATTCCTCTTAGAGGCAGGTTTTTAACTACGTGATTGCTGGGATAGCTTCCAATTCACATTCTGCTAATCTGAGATTTTTTTTAAAACTAGCTTACTATTTGTTCAGATGGATTTATTTAGATTGGGAGAAGTGTTGTGGTAGAAAGAATGTTGGATTTAGAATCAGTGGAACTGGAAACAAATTTCTCAGTTCTGAGCTTTAGTTTCCTTATTCAAAGAAAAGTGATATGACTAGACTAGATAGTCTCTAAATTCCCTTTTGGCCACCAAATTATGATTCTTTAATTTTAAGCACTTTGAAAGAAGACTGGAAGAGTTCACTAATCATAGAATGTCAATTTAGTGGAAAGACTATAATGAAGTAGCTCTAGGGTTCTGCCCTTAACTTCCTTCTGTTCAACACGCTTATTAGTGACAAAGATGAAGGTATAGATCACCACTTTTGTTCAGAATCACATACATTGGGAGGGAGAGTGGGATTGCTGGTTAAAATGATGGATGACAGAAGATCCACTAATACCTTCACTGTCTAAGAAAACAAATGCAAATAGTGACAGAATTTGACACTTTAGTACACAAATTTAATTTTGCAACATAGAAGAAGAAAGATGTAGCCATTTAATAATTCCAACAAAAATGATCTGGGTTTTTTGTGGACAGAATGTAAAAACAGCAGAAATAATCAATATAACTTGATAACCAAAAAGATCAATTCTACCCTAAGCTACATTAAGAGGAACAAAGTGTTCAGCATGAAAGGGATGCTGGTTCCCTTGTACTCTGCCATCATCAGATCAAAGATGGATTAATATACTTAGTTCTGTGTGCCACAAGCTGAAGAATCTCCAGAAAAAAACAAAGAATTTATATTGTAAAGACTGGAGACTGGGCTGTATAAAACTAAGTAGAGCAGGAGATAGGGTTGATGAAAGAGTTTATAAGAGTGATGGTTTGAACGATGCCTTGGAGAAGGTAGAAGGGAATGGTTCCCAAGGCTATAACAGAGGAGTCAGTCTTGCTAACCTTGAGACAGGAGCTGGGAGTGGGGTACAGACAAAGAGAGAGGTTGAGATATAGAACTGTTACCATTGACTGCATAAAAAAATAATCATGAGGAGAGTAGGAGATAAAGTCATATATAAAGAGATGGGGTAGAGCCAGGGGTTTAGAGAAATGAGGTTTTGGATTCATTGCAGGATTCATTTTAGTAAGGAATGAATGATGTATAAAGATAGTACAAAGAATAGGATTGCCTTATTGCAATGAATTAAATGATTAATTTTTATTGAAACTTTTTATTTTCAAAACATATGCATGGATAACTTTAAACATTAGCCCTTACAAAATCTTGTGCTATGATTCCCCCCTTACTCTCACCCCTCACCTAAGTTGTAAATAATTCAATATATGTTTAAAAATAGTAAGAAATATGTGTTAAATCCAATATATGCATACATATTTGTACAATTATCTTACTGCACAAGAATAATCAAATCAAAAAGGAAGAAAAATAGGAAAGAAAATAAAATGTAAGCAAATAACAACAAAGAGAGTAAAAATACTATCTTGTGATCCACACTCAGTTTCCACAGTCTCTCTCTGGGTGTAGATGGCTCTCATCATCACAAAATCATTGGAACTGGTCTCAATCACCTCACTATTGAAAAGAGCCATATCCAGTAGAATTGATTGTTGTATAATCTTCATGTTGCCATGTGCAATGATTTCCTGGTTCTGCTCATTTCACTTAGCATCAGTTCATGTGAGTCTCTCCATGAAATTTCAGGCCTCTCTGAAATCATCCTGCTGATCATTTCTTATACAACGATAATATTCCAGAGCATTCATGTACCATAATTCATTCAGTCATTTTCCAACTGATGGGCAGTCATTCAGTTTCCAGTTTCTTGCCTCTACCAAAAGGGCAGCACAAACATTTTTGTACATGTGAGTCCCTTCCATCCTTTAATATCTCTTTGGGAAATAAGCCCAATAGGAACTCTGCTGGATCAAAGGGTGTGCACATTTTGATAACTCTTTGGGCATAGTTCCAAATTACTCTCCAGAATGGTTGGATCCGTTCACAACTCCACCAACAATGTATCAATGTCCCAATTTTTCTATATGCCCTCCACCATTTGTCATCATCTTTTCCTGTTATCTTAGCCAATCTGAGAGACATGTAGTGATACTTTAGAGATGTTTTAATTTGCATTTCTATAATCAATAGTGATTTAGAGCACCTTTTCATATTAGAAATGGTTTCAATTTCTTCATCTGAAAATTGTGTTCATATCCTTTGAACATTTATTAACTGGAGAATGGCTTGATTTCTTATAAATTTGAGTCAATTCTCTATATATTTTAGAAATGAGGACTTTATCAGAACCCCTGAATGTAAAAAATGTTTTCACCGTTTATCACTTCTAATCTTTTCTGTATTAGTTTTATTTGTACAAAAACTTTTTAACTTAATTTAATCAAAATTATGTATTTTATATTCAATAATGATCTTCTTTGGCCACAAATTCTTTCTATCTCCACAGATTTGAGAGGTAAACTATCATTTGTTCTTCTAATTGGCTTAAAATATCATTCTTTATGTCTAAATCATGAACCCATTTTAACCTTATCTTCGTATATAGAATTAGGTGTGGGTCTGCTATACTAGTTTCCAATTTTCCCAGCAGTTTTTGTCAAATAGTGAGTTCTTATCCCAAAATCTGTAGTCTTTGGGTTTGTCAAACACGAGATTACTATAGTCATTGATAATTTTGTCCTGTAAACCTAACCTATTTCACTGATCAACTACTCTATTTCTTAGCCAGTATCAAGAGATGTTGCTGATCGCTGCTTTTTAATATAGTTTTAGATTTGGCACAGCTAGGCTACCTTCATTGGCATTTTTTTTATTAATTCCCTTCAAATTCTTGAGCTTTTACTCTTTCAGATGAACTATTATTATTTTTCTAGGTCTATAAAATAATTTCTTGGAAGTTTGATTGTTATGGTACTGAGTAAGTACATTAATTTAGGCAGTATTGTCATTTTTATTATATTCATTCAGCCTGCCCATGAACACTTGATATTTTTACAATTGATTGAATCTGACTTTATTTGTGTGGAAAGTGTTTTGTAATTGTGTTCATATAGTTCCTGACTTTCCCTTGGCAGAAAGATTTCCATTTTTTTTTTGGTTTTGACAGTTATTTTAAATGTAATTTCTCTTTGTATATCTTGCTGCTGGACTTTGTTGGTAATATATAAAAGTGCTGATGATTTATGTGGATTTATTTCGTATCCTGCAACTTTGCTAAAGTTGTGAATTGTTTCTACTAGTTTTTTTTAGTTGATTCTCCAGGGTTTTCTAAGTATACTGTCATATCATCTGCAAAGAATAATAATTTGCCTTCCTCATGACCTACTCTATTTCCTTTAATATCCTTTTCTTCTCTTATTGCTAAAGCCAACATTTCTAACTCAATATTGAACAGTACTGGTGTCAGTGGGCAACCTTGTTTCATTCCTGATCTTACTAGGAATGACTCTAGTTTGTCCCTATTACATAAGATGCTTGCTGATGGTTTCAAATAAATGCTACTGATCATTTTAAGGAAAACCCCAATTATTCCTATAATCTCAGTGTTTTTAATAGAAATGGGTTTTGGATTTCATCAAGTGCTTTTTCTGCATCTATTGAGATAATCATATGGTTTTTCTTAGGTTGGTTATTGATATAGTCAATTATGCAACTAGTTTTCCTAATATTGAACCAGCCCTGCATTCCTGGTGTGAATCCTAATTGGTCATAGTGTATTATCCTGGAGATGACTTGCTATAATCTCTTTGTTAATATTTTATTTGATTTTTTTTCACCAATATTCAGTAAGGAAACTGGTCTATAATTTTTTCTCTGTTTTTACCCTCCTTCTTCAGGTATCAGCACCATATCTGTGTCATAAAAGAAATTTGGTAGAAATCTTTTCCCTATTTTTTCAAATAGTTTGCATAGCATTGGAATTAATTGTTCTTTAAATGTTTGATAGAATTCACATGTAAATTCATCTGGTCCTGGGGTTTTTTTTTTTTTTAGGGAGATGATTAATAGCTTGTTCTATTTCTTTTTCTAAAATGGGACTATTTAAGTAATTTATTTCCTTTTCTGTTAATCTGTACAATCTATATTTTAGAGGTATCCCTCAATTTCTCTTGGATTATCAAATTTATTGACATATAATTGGGCAAAATAAATCCTAACTGTAGCTCCAATTTCCTCTTCATTTTTGGTTAGTTCTCCTTTTTCATTTTTGAGATTAACAATTTGATTTTCTTCTTTCTTTTGCTTTTCCTTTCTTTCCTTTCGAATTAACTTAAGTTTTAATCTATGTTGTTTTTTTTTTTTATAAAACCAACCCTTAGTTTTATTTATTAATTCATCAGGTTTCTTACTTTCAATTTTATTACTATCCCCTTTTATTTTCATAATTTTAAATTTGGTATTTAATTGGAGGTTTTTAATTTCTTCTTTTTATCGTTTTTTTTTAGTTGCGAACCCAATTCATTGATCCCTTTTTCTATTTTATGCAAGTAAGCATTTAGAGATATGTTTTCCACTAATAACCACTTTGTCTACATCCCTCAAATTTTGGTATGCTGTCTCATTGTTGTCATTCTCTTGGATAAAATTATCGATTGTGTCTATGATTTATTGTTTCATCCACTCATTCTTAATAATTAGATTATTTTGTTTCTAATTAATTTTTTATTTATTTTCCTCTGGTCTTTTATTGGGTATAATTTTTATTGCATCATGATTTGAGAAAAAAATGCATTTACTATTTCTGCCTTTTTGCATTTGATTTTGAGGTTTTTGTGCCCTAATAAAAGGTCATTTTTTATGCATTCTATGTACTGCTGAGAAAAAAAAGTCTATTCCTTTCTGTCTCCATTCATTTTTTTCCAAAGGTCTATCATTTCTAACTTTTCTAGTGTTCTATTTACATCCTTAAGTTGCTTCTTATTTAGTTTGTGGTTCAATTTATGTAGTTCTGAGAGAGCAAGAATAAGATCTTCCACTAGTATAGTTTTGAATATCTAATATTTTTTGTAGCTCTCTGAAATTCTCTAGGAATATGGATGCCATACCACTTTCTGCATATATGTTTAGTAGTGATATGACTTCATTATCTATGGTACCTTTAAATAGAGTGTAGTTTCCTTCCTTATTTCTTTTAATTGGATCTATTTTTGGTTTTGCTTAATCTGATATCAAGATTCCTGTCCCCCGCCCTTTTTTTTTTTTACCTCAACTGAAGCATAATAGATTTTACTGCAGCCTTTCACTTTACTCTAAATGTATCACTCTGCTTTAGATGAGTTTCTTGTGAAAAAAAATCATAGGATTCTGGCTTTTAATCCAGTGTGCTATCCACTTCCGTTTTATGTGAGAGTTCATTCCATTCATATTCACAGATAAAATTACTAACTCTGTATTTCCTGCCATCTTGTTTACCCCCAGATATAATTTTTTCTTCCCTATCCCTCTTTCTTCCCCAGTATTTTGTCTTTGATAACCCCTCCCTAAAATATCCCTCCCTTTCTACTTCTATTCTTCCTTCTATTAGCATTTTCCTTTCCTTCCCCCCTTCCCCTCCTACTTCCTAGAAAGTAGGGAGAAACAAGCTTCTCTGTGAAGCTAAATGTGTCTGATATTTTCTCTTTGAGCCAAATCATATCAGAGTAAGATTCACATAATTCTCATTCCTCTTCCCTCTTTCCCTCAATTGCAGTAGGTCTTTTTTGTCTCCTCATGAGATGTAATTTACCCCATTTTAACTCCATTTTCCTTTTCATTGAGTGGAATCAGCATTCTTCCTCTAGTTTCTTTTTTAAATCATCACAACAAAATCAAATTATTCCTGCATCCTCTAAGTATGCCCATAATAGACATACCGATCTCAAGAGTTAAACATATCATCTTCCCAAATAGGGATATAAGCTTTTTAACTTTTAAAAGAAAATTATTTTTTCTTTCCTTTTTATCTTTTGATGCTTCTCCTGAGTTCTGTATTTGAAGATCAAATTTTCTATTCAGCTCTGGTCTCATCAGAAAAGATGAAATTCACCTGTTTTATTGAATGACCATCTTTTTCTCTGAAAGATGATGCCATATTTCATTGGGTAGTTGATTCTTGGCTGCAATCCAAGTTTCTTTGCCTTTTAGAATATCAGATTCCATGTCCATCGATCTTTTAAAGTGGAAGCTGCTAGGTCCTGGGTAATCCTGATTGTGGCTCCTCAGTATTTGAATTGTTTCCTTCTGGCTGTTTGCAGTATTTTCTCCTTAATTTGGTAATTCTGAAATTTAGCTACAATGTTCTTGGAGTTTTCGTTTTGGTGTCTCTTTCAGGTGGTGATTAGTGACTTCTTCCAATATCCATAGAAAGAAAATCATAAATATGTGTTGGTTTCTGGACACTGAAATCTTATTCATAGTGTCTCTGATCTCTATCTCTGCATCTCTATACATATAACATGTATTATGTACAATATATGTATTTATCATACTGTACAGACAATACATCCACATAGCATATAAACACAGGATTGCATTTATATACATATACATGTATTTATGTATATTTGCAGAGTGAGAGCTAGGGAGATATTAGAGCAAAGGAACATATTTTTCCATCCTCCAACATTAATTTTCTTCCAAATTCAGTGAGTTGACTGAATTGAACTGCTTCTCATATGACTATTACTCCTAATAAGAACAATAATAATGGTGGTAATAACAGCTTAAATAAGACCATGAACCTGTTATTCTTTTTACCTGCCACTGTTCCAGTCCTGGGAATTCTTTGTCCTGAATAAGTCTTTTCCACCCCACATCTGCCTTCTCCATTGTTGTTAATCCATTCATTTATGACCAGCTTTTTGAGATCCAGTAGAACATAGCTCACTGATACTGTTTGTAGAATTTTCTTGGCAAGAATACTACAACAGTTTACCATTCCTTTTTCTAGTATTTTAAGGTTAAGATTAAGACTTGCCCAGAATCACAAAACTAGTAAGTGTCATGGGACTGTTTTAAATTTAATTCTTTCTCATTGAAAGCCCAGCACTCTATCCACTGAGCCATCTGGCTGCTTCCCTAGCTATTCTTAATGTTCAAACACTGCATAAAGCAGCCACCAAAGCTCACCGACTAAGTCTGCAATCACTTTCTGCTATTTAACTCTAACCAGAATCTCACTATTATGATGTGATATATAAACAAATATAACATCAGCCAAGCAATAGTTTGGGGTAGAGAGTGAGCCTTGAAGTCAAGACTTGCTTCTGACATATATGGACTCTGACTTTAGGCGAGTCTTTAATGACTCAGTCCTGTGGGTAACTCTTTAGACTATAAAATGCAAAGAATACAGCAATCTGCATTTGTGGAGGAACTTTTCTCTCCTATTGAATTTTACACTAATAAAATCAGTGGTCTAGTTTCTATCCTTCTCTCTATAATTTTAATTAGGTTAAAATTATTGATGCTTCTATTACATCATAATCATTTAAAACTCCTATTTCTGGAGGGCTTCCCCCATTATTCCAATTTTCAGCAAGTTGGCATATTTGCATATGGAACATTTTGAATCTATGATTCTTTGCTTCTCAAAAGCAAGGAGAAAGATTTAAAGCTTTGTATTTATGAAAAAGAAGTCTATACATATGTACATGAGGGAAAATTACTCCCTGGATCACTCTAAGTATTATATATTGGGGGAAGGTGGAGCAAGACTTTAGAAACTATACCCTCCTCATCACTCATTTATACCAATAAGTTATAAAGAAGTCACATATTTATAAGTTAAGAAGCTCCAAAGGCTCTATCAATAAGTCATCTTTATAAATCTTTAAAGTTATTGACTATAAAAATCTCTATACCTCTTCTCAATGTAAATACAACGACCATTGGATGCCAGGAGAGTTAAAAGTCATTTATTAATAAAAGATGCAAAACCCTACAGCTATTGTTTATCATCTTGAATTAATCTTCAGCACGATAAAAAATCAAATAGTTTTATACTATGAATATTCCTGTTAATATATTTTCAATAAGAAAGTATTTATAAGCAATTTTCAAGAAGTCCATTCCCCTACTGATTTTTCATCCCAAAATTTCTGGAAATTTAGAACAAAACCAAATTTATTGATTGATCACATCAAATGGTGTGAATCTTGAAACTCTCAATGTGGTATGTTGAGATAGTCTCCTTAAGGAAGAGTAGTAAATGAAAATGGAATTATGTATAAGTATTCATGTGAATCACAACTGAAAGTCACCTTAACTGCAGTCTGCCAGAGTCTGAAAAAGCATAATAAGGTCTCACTGAATTTTAAAAAAAATATATTCAATTGTCTTAAATATCTAAATTTGCTCATCCCTGATCAGGATGTGATTTGCATATTAATATGGTGTTCCCAAGAATTTAAGATTTGAGAAATTTATTAATTCCTGAAATTGAAGGTCAAATATTGTTTCCTTTGAGAGAGAAGAAAATGTCTAATGTGGGTTTTCTGTCACAAGGCCTTATAAGCAAACATCAAAAGATGATGCCTTTCTCTAACATTTTTCTCATGGAAAAAAATACTTAGAAGTGCCAGAAAGGAAGAAAACAAACAAAAAAAAAGATTTCTTCTTCTTACAATTGAGTATCAACATGAGAAGTTTGGTGTTGCCTATCCTCACTGAAGATAAAGGGAAGCACAACAAGAGAGATGCCCATTGCGCTAATAAGTATAAAATGAATATAAAAACAGAAAATTGACAATCTGTTAACTGGGCTACATAGAACTTTGTGATAGCATTGGATATCAATAATAAAGGAAACATGTACATGGGAGGCAAAGAAACAAGAACTACAAAATAGAACACTTATGAAATCAAATAATGAGAAAAATAAGGCCGCTAGAGAGACTAATATGAAATGACTGTAATAAAAGGACTTCAATAGAC